>NC_081410.1:17005972-17305972 GCF_030272615.1 Cryptomeria japonica
AAAAGGGAGATATAAGGGTTTTAAAAGCTAGTTGTAAGGGGCATCAAATATTAATAAAAAAATTTAAGAATTTTGCTTCCAAAAGTTGTGCAGGAATTAGGGCAAACGTGAGGCCTATTCGAGGTCGATAAAAGATTAGAATCTTTCATTCAGGTTATTATCTTTTGGGGAGCTTTGCCTGCAGCTTCTTCTAGAGGCAATCTTCTGGTTAATAAGGACGAAACCCCTCATTGATGACAACTTCTATGCTGTTGAAAGATACAGTATAGGAGATCTGTGACATATATCCTACAGACAGTAAGTTTTGGAGGCTGATTACACATGTTTTAGAAGGGTTTTAATAGACCAAATTGAGCGGATAGGGTTGCTGACAACCTTCAATCAAATCACAGCAGTAGTTTCCAGCCAGCCACTCATTCTAGGTATGTTTGAATTGGATTTGGGGGGGTTATTTATGAAATGGGTAGCTGTCACATTATTGAAATATACAGTATTTTGGTCAGCATTTAGATCTGGAATTTTAAGCTTCAAAAAATGCATTTCATTGGTGTATTTTAAATATTCATTATTTGCTGTTATTTATTATTGTACTCAGCTGAATCATCAAGAAAACAAAAAAAAAACTAAAAAACACAAATGCTTCTGCAACTTCTGTCTAGTCTGAAAGACCACACTAGAAAAAAAATAAGATAGTATTTTTAATTTAAAAAAGAACAGAGACAGCTCATTACAGAGTGCATACACAAGCACACACACATGTGCATACATGCAAGTGCGAGCACACAAGTGCACGCGCACATATGTGCATGCACGTAAGTGCGCATGCACATACGTGCATACACGCAAGTGCATGCACACACACACACTTGTTGCCATCTCATATTTTCCCAGTCTCCTGACAGATGAAGCTTACATCTACATCCAATTGATTTCAATTACATGAAATTGATTAATTATTCAAATTTTGTGTCATGATTGTTTTCTTGGTAACCCATTTTGCTCTTATCAATCCTCGTCATGTGCAATTGCCATCCAATCTTAAACAGGAATACAGATGAAAAATACTCATGCATGGATATGGAGATAGAATTAAGAAAGAATTAAACCATTCCATCAAAACACAGATTTCATTATTATTTAAAACAATCAAGAGTTGACAATGTTGTATCGTGCCGATATAGTTTCTCAAAACAAATATTTTGATTAGTTCCAGCATTCATTTTTTTCTATTCATTGTCAATTTCTTCAATACAGGGAAATAACCTTATCCACAGAGATCACTTAATTTGATTCAGATATAACAGATTGAAATCTGAGATCAGTGATACATTATTTTTCCATGAATCTAGTTGTTCCTGTCATTCAATAAAACCTCAACTGCATTTCTCCAAAACAGGGTTGCTAGCTCAAGGGGAAAATAATTGACTGTCAAGAGAACCTAAAATTATTAAGTTCTGGCTAACTTCAAACCTGGCTTAGTAGTTAGTTCTATTAACAGAATTATTAAAAAGGGCTGAAAGAAGATATTATGATCTGATTTTGAAAGTTACCCTATATATAGGGTAAAATCGATGACAAATGTTTGGAAGCAGCTACATTATGCATGAAATATACAAATTCATTTATAAGCAAGCACTGCGTATGAAGTGAATTATAAACAATATTTTTCTACAATCTAACACAATTGAACCACCAAATAATGCACTCGCTACCACCATAACTGGTAATAATCCAAGTCAACTGAAATAGCAACCACAAATGAACTGAAATATCAGAAAGCTAGAATAATAGAGAGAAGCAAACAACATCAAGGGACGGGGAAAATATCATAAAGTTATTAAAGTTCCCAGTGTTTATGCATCTGAATATGGAATACAACTTGAGTACATTCTTTTAAAAATTAATATTCATATATATGATTAAACATCATCCTGCTACATAGTCTAATTGGTGACCAGGAATGCAGTTAATGCATGCATCAGCACTCCTTTTACAATGATAGATATGAGTTCAGCATTCAAAGCACATTGATCAAAGCAACATTCTCCAATAATTGTTATATGATCATAAATCTATTTTCAGCAGATTCCACATGTATGTTTCCAGTGGTGCCACACAATTTGACAAGATCATACATGTCACTATATCGATCATACATAAAAGCCTTAAATCTAAAAAATAGCCTTAGAGAAACTAAAGAATGTTGACTTTGGGATCTCACACTTAAATCTTAAGGCTATTAGTAAATGCTGAATTGTGAATGCTTATTCCATAGTCATTTGGTCCAATAAAGATTGGTGAACCTGCACATACTGAGAAAATCTCTCCTATCGCTAAAAATTTCCTGTGTATATTACATACACATAATGAAAGACAGAAAAAAAGTGTTTTAAGTACACACAAAGATGCAAAATACATCCAACATACACAAGACAAACATTCCACCAGAGGGCATCCCATATTCTGAAAACAAGTAACATTGAATTAAAAAATCAAGAATACCAAAAGTCAAAGACCAATTGGTTTTGTTTGGATATCATTTGCAAACCAATTCACTGTATGGAGAAGCTTTACCTTCAGCAAACTGTTGGCAAATGTCCTGTAAAAGCAAAACCTCCTTTAAATATGCTTGTGTTGCTAACTGGAGACAATGTTTCATAAAACATCTCTATTTTCATTTTGTAAATCATCAAGCACAAACAGTAATCATAGACCATAAAATAAACGCACACAAGTTTATGAACCAATAAAACTATAGTTATGAAATTTTCAATAAAGGTTGGGGACGGCCATGTATATCGAGAGATAGAAAAATCAATTGTATTGTTATCTAACAATCATCATCATGAGAGAAAAAATTATTTAAAAATTAAAACCAGAATCACCTGGAGATGACAAAGAAACTAGGAGGATAAGGATAAATTTATTAATGTCCAACAAGTGACCACAAACGGGTCAATGGGACTGAAGAGTACAAACAAGAGGGCAGCACCCAGCAGGGACACCAAACGGTGACCAAAGAAAAGCACAAACAGCAACTAAGGCAACAACTACAAACAAGGAGGGGGGAGGGAAATCCCATTATTTTTAATAACATGGCATGGGAGACCTTGGAGATTACTATATTTTCAATCCATTAATTGATAAAACTTCAAATTTCAATGCATGTAGACTTCTTAAGCCCTATTATTGTTTTGTTTCATATTCTTACCTCTTTGGAAAATAAATAAGAATATTTTCTACCATAAAAAAAAATGTTAGCTTTTATAAAAGAAATAGAAAATTAGAAGTTTATTAATTTATTTGTTTAGTACTTTTAACTTGTATCAATCACAAATCATCAATTTAAGAAAACAAATGTGATTTATGTGATAACAGATGAGATGCGTTGCAAGATGAGAACAAAATAGACAATGCTTTTGAAAAGACACAGATTGAAAGCACATACGAACAAGAGCTATAATTTGAATAGAGTATTAATGAGATTGAAATCTATTTTTTATTCAAATGTAATTATTATTAAATGTTTGATTTAAAGACATTGGTTGTGTGAAATGCCATGCACCCAAATACTTCCAAATTTGAATGACATAAATTAGGTATTCAAAGCACAAGAACTATCATATATTTATTTTACTTATTTAAAATATAGAAATATCCTTAATCTTATTCATAATTTTTTATATAACTTAAATACCCATATCTAGTCAAGAAAATGGCTTGTTAACTCTTGCTTTTTATGATCAAAATAAATAAATTTGCAAGTTTTAAATTCTCTCTATCGTGTCCAACTCTCCATCGCATCTTTTTAATCAAATATCGACAAAACTCTTTGTAGCTCATCTCCTCCACTCCTATACATTTGTCAATAGATTTGTTAGGTAAACTCTCTGTGAGTTTCATGAAAACAGAGGAGGTAAGTGAACTTTCATACCCTACTTGAAGACGTGCTAATCCTCTCTACTTTTAGTGGCTTAATAAACTTGTTGAGACCTTCATAGAACCCATCATAGAACTTGATCGCATGCTTCACATCATATACACTTGAAAAATATGATTCCATTAGACCAAAAAAATCCCTCTTGGGTGTAGAACCACTCATTGCACATGAGAATTTTGGTCGAATACCCTAAATCACAAGAGAGCATCGTTAAAAGTATTTGCACTAGCTTCATCTTCTGATTTATATTTCATATATTGTTACCATTTCCAGGTTTTCTGAAAACCCAGTTTATTCATCGGACAAAGAACAACATTCGAACTGGACTACGCGCAGGAAGAAATAGAAAAGAGGTATGGGAAAATCTGAAGGATAGTGTTTTTTGGAACGTTCTTTCTGATATATGTTTTTAAGGCTTAATTATTTTCACTGCTGGTCTTCTCTACATAGAACTATTTATTTGCACTCCAATGTTATTCTCTTTCTTGGTGTCTATATTCTTGGGGTTATGTTTTTGTTATCGGCATTTGGAAGGCCGCCTCTACAGTAAAATTGGAGCATCTGCTCTTTCCACGAGACACTTGCACAAACCAGATAAATGCATTTCTCCTTCATTTCTCTGTTATATAACTTTCTAAATTGTATATTATGCCAACGTGAGTTGAATGTGACATCAATACTGTACATTACTCTGCTGTCTCCACTTCTGATGAGTCTTTACACTATAGATTAAACTGTTTTCTCCGCTTCTGACGAGTCTTTACACTATAGATTAACCCGTTTTCTCCGCTTCTAACAAGTCTCAAGATTGTGGGTACAGTGCTTTCTCTGTGAAGTAATGGCTATGAGTTTCCTACAGGTCCCGCTCCTTCTTTAACCCATCTCTGGCTTTTAGACAAGGGTGTTGATTCATCTCCATGGTCACTGGATTGGAGTGGGGCTGTGACTGTTATGTTTTTTACAGTTACAAATGTAAGTTGGAAGAACAATTTCTATTCTTTCACACTCAGGATTTATTTTGTTGTCTTTTAATCGAAAGATTTAAAATTTCACTATTTTTTCTAACCATCTCAGTAATCTGCTAGATACAAATTGTCCGCCTTTTCTCTAGCTGATGAATTTATGCCATGAGTGTATTTCTGCTCAATAAATTTGCCTGTATGCAAAATATAGGTTGTTATTTTCTGTAACTTTTTCCTTGAGTTTTGTCTCATGCATACGATGCAAGGTCTTTTTTTGATCTATTTGCAATAAACAAAAACCACGATCAACATTTTGCAGGAAGGAGACCATGTTAAAAGCATAAATCCTAGATACCTGTCATAGGAGCAGAACTGCTTGATACAGCAAAACAAATTGGCCACAAAATTGCTTTCTCTATTTAAAATTATATATTTATCATGCATCCCACAAACTCTCACTTACATATATGTTACAGCAACACAGCCACATACTTTGCTTTAAATATTGCAAATGCTTGGAAGACATTTTTATTATACTATGCAGTGACAATACATATATTGTTTATCTATATATATATATATATTTCTACTTGTACCCTTACCTCTGCAAATTTTGTTTCGTTGTACTCTCATTTATATTTATTTCTGCAATTATCTCTACATTTGTCATTATACCCCAATGTGACTTCATCTAGTTTTACTGCTACTGTTTGAATGTTTTCGAAAAGCTGAGTTACTTTTGAAAAAGAGTAGAGTTGAAGGTGTAGGATACCCTGTCTATAAAATTGTTCTGCTTTGTGGATGGAATACAGACTACCTATTTTTGTATTTCAATTTAATGCCTAAATCCTCAAAGGAAGACACTTGAAGAAAATCACGAAAATGTAAAATCTGTGCTCAAAATGACCTTCAATTTTCAAACCCAAAAATATATTTTATATGCTTTGTTTACTGGGTGAGTAGTTTCAGATATGCATGTTTATCATATTTCCTGATTGTATGCTTAAGGCAGACAAGCTAGAGACAAAATGACATTTTTGCAGCAGGGCATAGACATCCATGAAAGTATAAAGAATAGACGAATTTCGTTAGACGTCCTAGTTGCAATACCCATGGTAGACATGTACGCAAAATTTGGAAGCATAGACAAGGCACGTGACTTGTTTGACAGAATGCCTCCAAAAACTGTGTTCTCATGGACTGTAATGATCAGAGGATATGCATAGAATGGATTTGTTGGAAAGGCATTAGAGACTTTCAAGGAAATGCCATTGCCATGGTAAAGCCAAATTCCACAACCATCGCCAACATACTCGCTGCCTGGACTAAAATGGGGAGCTTTTGAACAGAGTATGGACATCAATCAAAGCACAGTCGAAGGGGGGGTTTTTGTCAGATATTATAGTTCAAAATGCTCTGTAGACATGTAGGCAAAATGTGGAAGCATTGGCAAGGTATGCGAACTGTTTGACAAAATGCCCGAAAGAAATGTGGTCTCTTCGAATGCCATGATTGCATGATATACACGTAATGGATTGGTTGAAAAGGATTTATAAACTTTTAAGAAAATGCAACTGCAGGTGTAAAGCCATATATTTCACAACCTTTGCCAACATCCTCCCTGCTTGCGAGAACACCTCCCTGCCTGCGAGAACACTGTAGCCAAGTAATAGGGTATAAGATAACGAGTGCCTGCGAGAACACTGTAGCCAAGTAATAGGGTATAAGATAACGAGTGAATTAATAGGTTATGGCTATATAATGTACTAATACTTAAACATATTTAAGTTTAAATTTTTTTTTTTTCTATTATTATTATTTTTCCCTCAAGTTGGTGAGAAAGGGAAGCTATTTATCTAGATTGCAATGATTTTTTTATCTCAAAGTGGAAATAGTAAGTTGGAGTACTATGATTTTACAACTTTTTTTAATAATTGATTTATTTTATTAATCTTAGAATTCAATTTTTGAGTAATTACTTTTTAAATATATAATTTTCAACATTAAAAATTTATAATGCTAACTAAAATTCTATTAGTATATTAAAAACTTAAGAGAATATTTTATTATTTTTTCATCTTTATTTTTCTTATGGAAATTCAGATGACTCTTCTAACAAGACACTTTTACACGAAAGCTAAAACAAAATCTCTCTCATCAAATCTTTACACTAATAAAAAACATCTCAGTAGGAACTTGACGCTTTGTGTCTCTTGTTTTATTCTTTTTCAATAAAAAAAATTCTTTTTAAACAATTCAACTCACCAATAAATAAGAAACCACTTAAAACATTTCAAAATCAGTAAATTTGTCAAATTTAAATTGAGTCTCATATTCCACGCGATCAAATTCGAGGTTCTTGGTACTAACTGAAATTCTCCATTGTTGACCAGTGAAATATCACACAAATCGCCCTGGGCCCATCTAACTAGATGCTGTTTTCTTTTTTTAATTGCTATAAAATTTCAATTTGCAGCGGTCCTACAATTTATATTCTGCTGTAGTTGCTCGTACAATTAATTAGGATTGTAATGCTACAATGTTAAATTTTGACTGACTCATGCAGTTAGGTGATTTTTATATTTTTCTTGATTCAATTGATTAGATATGAGGCGAATCATGGTTTTTAGCAGCTTACAAGCAATTTGGCTACCATTTACACAGGTGGATTTCAGTGGGATATTTAGATATCTGGTTTCTAGGTCTTCAGGAGTCTTTTCCAAGTAACTCACATTTAAGTATTTTGATTGCGAACTTTCTTTCTCGATACCCATTATTTTCCTTTTCTTTAGAATGTCATTCGATGAGATCTATTGGGAGGTTTTTGGATCAGATTATCTTTAAAGTTTTAGATTTAGATTTATACTAAGTTGAAACTGTAGGGTTTTCACCAGAATATGATTTGATAAAATTTTTTGTGATTTTTTTGGGTATAATTTTCTCATTCATTTTTTATATGTATTTTTATGGCTAGTTGAAATAGTAGGGTTTAAGCTAGGGTTCACATGATTTATTGGCCTTGGACGACATTGATATTTAGATCTCTTTTGTTTATCATTTTTCAATTGCTCATCTTGAAAATTTGAATCTCAGGCCCCAAGAGGATTCACGTGTATATTCTTTCGAGATATTTATGAAGAATTCCAAGATTAACAACAATAAAATATATAGGATCCCATCAACTCTATAGTTTTTAAACAATAAATTAATAACTATACATAGTTTACAAGTTTTATTTTGGTTTTTATAAGTAATCTCTAAGTTAGTCAGGTTGTAGAATGTTGTTTTGTTCCATGGAAGTTTGAAGCTAGGGAGGAGTTTGACAGAATATGCAACTCCCTTTTGTAGGGATTCTAAATCCAATTTTAATTTCGTAAATTAAAAATTCTCAAACAATCCCAATACACGATTACATTTTCATTGGTTCTTGATTTGTTTCAACTGAAATACGGGTCAAATCTTTGTTCGACATAGTTCTTATTTGATAGCAAAAGAAGAGAAGCTTGGAACCTTTTTAGTTAAAATAAAACAGAGGAAATAATAGAGTTACTAAGTTTGTTTCTCTCCCACGTCCATCTAGCACGTCCATGTAGCATGCGTAGGTCTCTATATATTTGAATGTCTTTAATGCGAAATCCAGGTCAATTTTAGAACCGTCATCTTTAAATTGACATATAACATGTATTAATTTTTAACTCATTTGTATTTTCTCAAGCATGCCAACCCACCAAAATTGGCCTTGTACTGGGCTCCAACAATTTAGAGTGAGAACTATTACATTTCTAATGATTTCCAGGGTGGAGCTACAAACTGTGAATGCTTTCAGCTAGAAAATCTTGGGACATTATTGTATACTTATGTTACCCATACTGCAATATATTGCTAGTAAACTGTAGTGATTATACATTATATTTATTGTTCCCTACTATTCCAATAAGCTGCTATAAAATTGTAGTGATTATATATTTTTCACTGTATCATACAGAGGATTTGTGCAATATGTACTTTTATCCTAATTCACCCGTTAGGATAAAACTAAAGCATGTTTCTATGAAAGTAAACCAAAACAACAAAAATAAGACAATTGTATTTAAACATTCATACCACCCAGGTCACAGAGGTCAGGTTGCTCCTGAATTACTTGAATACCTTGTCAGTAACAGTTGATTGCTCATCGCCACTTGTCCTATGTTGCTGGTTCTGGTTTTGCAGTTCACTGATTTTTTTTCCCTTGGTTTGGTTTGGCTAGTTCAACATTGAATCACTAAGTATTAGTTGCGTTCTATATTTAATTTTGTGCATTCCTACATCCTGACATAACTTTCAGAAGTTGTTAGACTCTATTTCTGATGCCTGACCCTAGCTGTCCAACTATCATTGTGCTCTGTTTTTATTGGATGCTGGCAGTATCATTTGATTTTAGTTGGGCAACTGTTACCCTTGTTTTTAAGGAGGTTTTTTCATGATAAAAGCTGTGCATGTGACTGAAGAGGCAAGAGTTACAGAAGAGATTGTAGGAATTGCAGGCACATGCCTATGAAGAATAACATATAGAGGTAGAAGGGTCTAAGGGACTGAAGAAAATATAGAGATTTGTGCATTAGAATGTCTTGTTACTTGGCAGTAACCTGTAGGAAGTTTGTGAATCTAGATGCTTGCTCATAATTTCTAAGTTGTTGTAAGGTATAAGCCTTAAGCTTAGTACCTGTATCAGGATAGTTGACACTGGTATAATGATGTTATGAATTACCATGCTGTCATATTGTTATTTCTGGGTTTACTGTTGTTGTAAATCAATTTTGTGCAAGGAGTTGCTCAGATTGGTTGCCCTTCATTGGGTATGAAAATCATGTCCGCATCAGAGCTCATGGTTGAATTGATGCATGTCTTTTGTGCCAACTTTATGTGGCTTAGGTTATTGCTTGGGGCACAAATTTGCGCTCATTTTGGTTGTATATATTCAACTTTAGCTCCCTTTTAAATATCCTTGTCTTTAAAGTCGTAGGCTTATTTTTTTTTATTTTCTAGCCTTGCACTTCTCTAGAAGTATACTGACGTAGTCTTAACTTTTAATTTTTTATATTTCTATTTATATCTTGGCCTTTGAAGCTTCATGCAACTGTGTGGTTTTAATCAGTTAATAAAGGATCTTGTGTTACTCTTCACTTTTGGTCTCTATTCTAAATATGGATGCCAATCTGTCTGACAGTGTTAATTTATGCCTTGTAGATGACGATTGATTATTTTTTATTAACATGGTTTATAGTAGAGATCATAGTAGAAAAATCTTTCCTAGCATTGACTCGGGAAGCAAAAAAAACATTTTTTCAATGTGAAAAATTTGGGATTTAAGCAGTGTAAAATTCATAAAATAGAAAAAATGTTTTTTTAAAATTTCATGGTAAATCAATATCAAATCATGAATTTTGCTTGTTGATGCCTTGGGAATTGTGCCCAACTACATACAAAAATTTGATGAACTGATTTAGATTGGACTGTCAAACTTGCCAAGTGTTGATTAATTGCGAGTTATTAGAATTCTTTTCTAGAGTTTTAATACTATGGTATAGAAAAATGGTTTTGTGCTTTTGCTAATGTTTAGATAAACCAAAGTTGTTTATCTTTATGCATTGCCTCTTTTCTTTCTTGTTTTAGCATAATTTCTAACCCATTTTCCCTAAAAAATAAAATACATATGAAGAGTATTTCATTAAGATAGAGGAACCAATTTACTCCAGAGGTTTTCCTTGAATTTTAACGTACTGATTTTGGACCAATGGGCACAACCACAAGTCAATTCACTTAATCATCTATTTCTCTGGCATGCCTAGAGGGACCTACTTGAAAGACTTGCTTCTTCATTGGTTCTTCTATATGAAGTAATGTAAAATTTTATCAATAGAGATAAGTCAATCAAACTTTGAATGGCTTATATTTCTGTTTATTAGTATATATACTGGTATAACTATTTGGAAATGCAAATTTACTTCCAGCTAAAGAGAGTATGTAAATACTGTCCATAAATACACATAGCATTATCAGTTATTATAAAATGTGATGATAGCTGAATGTATACAAAATGAGTCTGTAGAAAACTCTGTCAATCAAAAGCAATTAGCAGGTATAACACTTAACCCTCTGTCGAACAAGAAGACTGGGAAGAAAAGCTACCATCCGTACTGTGGACGTATAGGCCACGTACAAATTGACAACAGGCTAGACACCTTTTCAGTTGATGTACGGTCAGGAGGCCATTGTACCAGCGGAATTCATGGTACCTAGCCTACGGATAGCAATTGAGAATCGACTAGGAGAGTCTATGGGAACGACTATACGCGCTGGGTAAGCTGGACGAACGGGGAATGATGGCTCAATGGGCCACTGAAGCAGCTTATATTTCTGTTTATTGTATATATACTGGTATAACCATTTGGAAATGCAAATTTACTTCCAGCGAAAGAGAGTATGTAAATACTGTCCATAAATACACATAGCATTATTAGTTATTATAAAATGTCATGATAGTTGAATGTATACAAAATGAGTCTGTAGAAAACTTTGTCAACCAAAAGCAATTAGCAGGTATAACATTTAACCATAAAACTTTTATCAGCATCCCCCCAATCAAGTAAAAGGAAAAGTATACAAGAAGAACAAGACCTTACGAGTAAAAGACTCCAAACTTACAAATAAGGTCTACACATAAGCATAGACTAAGTATATGTTGCTTGACTGATGCTTCTAGCAAGAATGTTTCTTCATAATGCATTTAATTGCAGATTTCTCAACACAAGATCCTTTATTAACTGATTAAAACCACACAGTTGCATGAAGCTTCAAAGGCCAAGATATATAGAAATATAAAAAATTAAAAGTTAAAGACTATGTCAGTATACTTCTAGAGAAGTGCAAGGCTAGAAAAAAAAAAAAAAAAGCCTACGACTTTAAAGACAAGGATATTTAAAAGGGAGCTAAAGTTGAATATATACAGCCAAAATGAGCGCAAATTTGTGCCCCAAGCAATAACCTAAGCCACATAAAGTTGGCACAAAAGACATGCATCAATTCAACCATGAGCTCTGATGCGGACATGATTTTCATACCCAATGAAGGGCAACCAATCTGAGCAACTCCTTGCACAAAATTGATTCACAACAACGTCATGAACATAACAGTAAACTCAGAAATAACAATATGACAGCATGGTAATTCATAACATCATTATACCAGTGTCAACTATCCTGATACAGGTACTAAGCTTAAGGCTTATACCTTACAACAACTCAGAATTATGAGCAAACATCCAGATTTACAAACTTCCTATAGGTTACTGCCAAGTAACAAGACATTCTAATGCACTAATCTCTATATTTTCCTTGAGCCCCTTAGACCCTTGTACCTCTATCTGTTATTCTTCATATGCATGTGCCCGCAATTCCTACAATCTCTTCTGTAACTCTTGCCTCTTCAGTCACATGCACACCTTTATAATGAGAAAACCTCCCTAAAAACAAGGGTAACAGTTGCCCAGCTAAAATCAAATGATACTACCAGCATCCAATAACAACAGAGCACGTTGATAGTTGGACAGCTAGGGTAAGGCATTAGAAATAGAGTGTAACATCTCCTGAAAGTCATGTCAGAATGTAGGAATGCACAAAATTAAATATAGAACACAACTAATACTTAGTGATTCAATGTTGAACTAGCCAAACCAAACCAAGGAAAAAAAATCAATGAAAAACCAGAACCAGCAACGTAGGAGATTGGTGGCGATAAGCAATCAACTGTTACTGACAAGGTATTCAAGTAATTCAGGAGCAACCTGACCTCTGTGACCTGGGTGGTATGAATGTTTAAATACAATTGTCTTATTTTCTTTGGTTTGGTTTACTTTCATAGAAACATGCTTTAGTTTTATCCTAACGGGTGAATTAGGATAAAAGTACATATTGTACAAATCCTCCGTATGATACAGTGAAAAATATATAATCACTACAATTTTATAGCAGCTTATTGGAATAGTAGGGAACAATAATTATAATGTATAATCACTACAGTTTACTAGCAGTTTATTGCAGTATGGGTAACATAAGTATACAATAATGTCCCAAGATTTTCTAGCTGAAAGCATTCATAGTTTGTAGCTCCACCTTGGAAATCATTAGAAATGTAATAGCTCTCACTCTGAATTGTTGGAGCCCAGTACAAGGCCAGTTTTGGTGGGTTGGCATGCTTGAGAAAATAGAAATGAGTTAAAAATTAGTACATGTTATATGTCAGTTTAAAGATGACAGTTCTAAAATTAACCTGGATTTCGCACCAAAGACAGTCAAATATATAGAGACCTATGCATGCTACATGAAGGTGCTAGATGGACGTGGGAGAGAAACAAACTTCGTAACTCTATTATTTCTTTTGTTTTATTTTAACTAAAAAGGTTCCAAGCTTCTCTTCTTTTGCTATCAAATAAGAACTGTGTCGGACAAAGATTTGACCAGTATTTCAGTTGAAACAGATCAAGAACCAATGAAAATCTAATCGAGTATTGGGATTATTTGCGAATTTTTAATTTACGAAATTAAAATTGGATTCAGAATCCCTACAAAAGAGAGTAGCATATTTTGTCAAGCTCCTCCCTGGCTTAAAACTTCCATGGAACAAAACAACATTCTACAACCTGACTAACTTAGAGATTACTTATACAAACCAAAATAAAACCTGTGAACTACTTATAGTTATTAATTTATTGCTGTTTAAAAACTATAGAATTGATGGGATCCTATAAATATTATTGTTGTTAATCTTGGAATTCTTCATAAATATCTCGAAAGAATATACACGTGAATCCTCTTGGGGCCTGAGATTCAAAGTTTCACGATGAACAACTGAAAAATGATAAACAAAAGAGATAAAATTTTATCAAATCATATTCTGGTGAAAACCCTACAACTTCAACTTAGTATAAATATGAATCTAAAAATTTAAAGAAAATCTGATCCAAAAACCTGGCAATAGATCTTATCGAATGAGATTCTGAAGAAAAGGAAAATAATGGGTATCAAGAAAGAAAGTTCGCAATCAGAATACTCAAATGTGTGTTACCCTGAAAAGGCTCTTGAAGACCTAGAAACTAGATATCTGAATATCCCACCAAAATCCACTCGTGTAAATGGTAGCCAAAGTGCTTGTAAGCTGCTAAAAACCATGATTTGCCTCATATCTAATCAATTGAATCTAGAAAAAATAAAAAAATCATCTAACCACATTAGTCAGTAAAAAATTAACATCTTAGCATTACAATCCTAATTAATTGTACAAGCAACTATAGCAGAATATAAATTGTAGGATCACTGCAAATTGAAATTTTATAGCAATTAAAAAAAGAAGACAACTTAGAGTTAGATTGGCCCAGGGCGATTTGTGTGATATTTTACTAGTCAACAATGGAGAATTTCAGTTTGTACCAAGAACCTCAAATTTGATCACGTGGAATATGAGACTCAATTTAAATTTGACAAATTTACAGATTTTGAAATGTTTTAAGTGGTTTCTTATTTATTGGTGAGTTGAATTGTTAAAAAATAATTTTTTTTATTGAAAAAGAATAAAACAAGAGTTCCTGTCGAGATGTTTTTATTAGTGTAAAGATTTGGTGAGAGAGATTTTGTTTTGGCTTTCGTGTAATAGTGTCTTGTTGGAAGAGTCATCTGAATTTGCATAAGAAAAATAAAGATGAAAAAACAAATATGAAATAATAAACAAATAAATTTTAAGATGTAATAGAATAAAATTCTAGTCATTTGAAAGAAAATATTCTCTTAAGTTTATAATATACTAATAGAATTTTAGTTAGCATTATAAATTTTTAATGTTGAAAATTAGATATTTAAAAAGTAATTACTCAAAAATTGTATTCTAAGATTAATAAAATAAATCAATTATTAAAAATAGTTGTAAAATCATAGTACTCCAACTTACTATTTCCACATTGAGATAAAAAATCATTGCAACCTAGATAAATAGCTTCCCTTTCTCACCAATAATAGAAACATTTAAAAAAAAAACTTAAATATGTTACTTGGCTACAGTGTTCTCGCAGGCAGGGAGGATGTTGGCAAAGGTTGTGAAATATATGGCTTTACACCTGCAATTGCATTTTCTTAAAAGTTTCTAAATCCTTTTCAACCAATCCATTACGTGTATATCATGCAATCATGGCATTCGTAGAGACTGCAATCATGGCATTCAAAGAGACTGCAATCATGGCATTCGAAGAGACCACATTTCTTTCGGGCATTTTGTGAAACAGTTTGCGTACCTTGCCAATGCTTCCACATTTGGCCTACATGTCTACAGAGTATTTCGAACTATAATATCTGACAAAAGCCCCCCTTCGACTGTGCTTTGATTGATGTCCATACTCTGTTCAAAAACTCCCCATTTTAGTCGAGGCAGCAAATATGTTGGCGATGGTTGTGGAATTTGGCTTGACCATGGCAAAGGCATTTCCTTGAAAGTCTCTAATGCCTTTCCAACAAATTCATTCTGTGCATATCCTCTGATCATTCCAGTCCATGAGAACATAGTTTTTGGAGGCATTCTGTCAAACAAGTCATGTGCCTTGTCTATGCTTCCAAATTTTGCATACATGTCTACCATGGGTATTGCCATTAGGACATCTAACGAAATTCGTCTATTATTTATGCTTTCATGGATGTCTATGCCCTGCTGCAAATATGCCATTTTGTCTCCAGCCTGTTTGCCTTAAGCATACAATCAGGAAATATGATAAACATGCATATCTGAAACTACTCACCCAGTAAACAGAGCATATAAAATATATTTTTGGGTTTGAAAATTGAAGGTCATTTTGAGCACAAATTTTACATTTTCGTGATTTTCTTCAAGTGTCTTCCTTTGAGGGTTTTGGCATTAAATTGAAATACAAAAATAGGTAGTCTGTATTCCATCCACAAAGCAGAACAATTTTACAGACAGGGTATCCTAAACCTTCAACTCTACTCTTCTTCAGAAGTAACTTAGCTTTTCGAAAACATTCAAACAGTAGCAGTATAACTAGATGAAGTCACATTGGGGTGTAATGAAAAATGTAGAGATGTATAAAAGAGAGTACAGTGAAACAAGATAAACAATATAGAAATATATATATATTCAAAGCAATTTAGATAAACAATATATGTATTGTCACTGCATAGTACAATAAAAATGTCTTCCAAGTATTTGCAATAAATATATAATTTTAAATAGAGAAAGCAATTTTGTAGCCAATTTGCTTTGCTGTATCAAGCAGTTCTGCTGCTTTGACAGTTATCTAGGATTTATGCTTTTAACATGGTCTCCTTCCTGCGACTAAACACACATCTCGCCCGTCTGTTCTGTTTTGCTTGGCAATGAATCGAGTGACGACAAAGGTATGACGAGTCACTTTATTACAAAATGTGTCGGCAAAGGTGTGATGGCAAAGGTGTGACGACAAAACTTGGCTAACCCTCGCTCAATCTACAATCCTTCCTTCAACACAGACTGCGATCCAATCAACACAGGCGATGGTTGTCCATTACCCTTCACAAAACTGAGCTTCTGTCGACATATTTATTGTGCTCAATAACAAAATCAGCGAATTCCAGTTTACAATGCAGAACATTGACGACAAAGCGGGGTTCCATTAGTTGCACCAATCTATTTTTAATATCTTAATAAAAAATTCACTAGCCTAGTTCCATCCGAACTTTAAGGCGAATTTGAACGAATTTTTTCAGAATTTATAAGAGTTCGAAATTATTCGGCGAATCTTGTGACTTAGGGACATGCTTTTGTGGCAAGTAAGTCTTTCAATTGGTTCCCCCTCATGTTTTATTCAAATAAATGAGGCTTCTATGTGTCTAATGAAGACCCATGAGTCAATTTTCAAACCTAGATTCAATTAGATTACATGAGCAAAAAAAATGTTACTAGATAGTGAAGTTATTGATAAATCATTCTTCTCCTTGGCTATTCTCAGAAAGGCCAAAGGAGATCCTTAGTGAGTGCTTGGAAAAGTTTCTCTGGATAAAGCAAAACTGACAAACAAGCACTGAATTGACCTACTAATCTGCCCATGGGCCAAAGGAGGATTCCAATCCCATTTAAAAAGCTAAGAAAGTAATAACATAAGCTGTGCTCCACTATAAGAGATGATCTTTTGCTGAATAGTTAATTGCCATGGAATTAATGGAAAGAATGCCCCACCAAATTGAACACATGAGCTGCCTTGCTGATTCTTTGACAGATAAATCTACGTGAGTAGACTGTGAAGTGGCATAAGAGTGATTTAGCTGTGATTAGAAGGGAAACATGAGATGAGACCTTGTGCATTTATGCCATGAAAGTTATCCCTATCATTGATTGGGGCTTGAGATGGCATTACAAAGTGAATGATCTGCCTTTGAAGCATTCTACTTAAACAAAAAGATGTTGGGTTTTCTCTTGTTGAGGGTAGCGACAAAAGAAAAAGACATGGTATGTCTATGTAGTTTCAAGAGACCTAAACGTTTGACAACTTCCCAAAGTTTTGTTCACAATTGAACCGACGACCAGTGATCCTCTTTGGAGATGCTACCACTGTGCAACCAATGAATGACCTCACTTCAAGTGACTCCGCTCTTGATCCTGACGTAATTTAAACATTTTAGGATCTTCTTGAATTTCTGGGAACCCCAGCTTGGTATTATTTTCAAAGAAGGTTGTGGCCTACTGTCTAATTGAAACTGTCTCAAAGTATTATAGTTAATGAAAGCCAGCGTGGAGTCCCTATTGTAGGATGGCATCAAATGAGTTAAGATCACTCTATCCAGCATCTTCAAGATATCATCAGGCTGAAGCTATGCTTGGATCAATGCATGTTTTTTGTGCCAAGTTTTTGTAGCTCATACTAATAATGATTTGGGTGCAGGTTTCTTACTCCTTTTGATTGTATATGTTTGAGCATTGGCTCACTTGTAAATTTCTTGGTCTTTTGAAGTCTTGGGTAAGTTCTTTAGGATTTTCTAGCTCTGTTGTGATCTAGCATAAGCCTAGTCTTGGCTCTTACTATTTTTGCATTTCCATGTATTTCTAGGTGTTCAAAAGCAATTAATAAGGATCTCATGGTTATTCTATACTCTTGGTCTCTATTTTAATTGCGAATGTTAATCCGCTATGTAATGTTAATTTATGCCTCCTACATAACAATTAGTTGTGTTTTCTTTGCATGGTTTGCACTTTGCAGAATACATTTATGCTTTAGCTTATGTTTAGATAAACCAAGGTTGATCATCTTGGTGTCTCACCTCTTTTCAGTCTTGTTTTAGTATAGTTTCTAACTCTTTTTCGCTGGCAAGAACATAAGAATAGTTTTGCACTTTGACGGGGGAACAAGATTAGTCCAGAAGTCTGTTGAGCATCAGAGAAATGTGTTCAACCTCATTAATGTGGATTTGGAACAATGGGTGCAACTAAGCTATAAGTCTGGTTTACTTAATCAATAGGTTTGTCTTAATTTGGAACAATGGTAAAGTCTGGTTTACCCAATCAACAAGGCGTTAGAAACATATTAATATAGCTTTTACAAGCTAACAATGAGTTATTTTTCTTTTGCTGCAAAATCCAATATTTATCTCCTTTCGTCTGATATATATGCTTTGCGATGTGGATTCCTAACTTCAAATAAGGAAAACTTTATCCAAATTAATGAGTATTTTGTGCCTTGAAACAGAGAATCTTTTAAACAATGGTGCTGTATAGAGGAGCATTGGCTTTTTCAAGGCATCGCTCTCGTCTTGTAAGTGCACATTTAATGAATGCTTGATGTTTATTCTTACATTTAACTCCATATCATTCAGTTCAATCAGAATGTTTTTTCTGCCTGTTAATATATTTCAATAAATAGTTTTGTATTGCAATATTCTGGTTTAAAATAATGTTACAAGAGAAATATGGAACTGAGCATGTTTTTATCTTGTTAAGTGGATATATTTTATCTTTCGGTCTTCGGATTTTTAATCTGCAAAGAACTTGGAATATGTTTTTTGAGGAAAACATAATTTTATTCATCTTGACTGAATTGTACTTTCTTCTTTACTATAATTTTGATGAAGACATCTAGTTACGACAAATTGATGTTTACATCTTATCTTTATATTTTATATGCACACACACATGCATCTGTGATGGAAATAACATATTGTGTGCTGACCCAAGATGTTATCATGAGATAACTATTACCTGGTCTGGTATATTAAAATTTATTAAGCCTCTGGTATACTCATTTGGACTACTGTAGGCAAGTCTATAAATCCTTTGCAGGGTTCTCTTTTACTACTTTGGTTAAGTCCACAGGCATCCTTGCAGGACCCCCTCTGTCTACTGTGGATTAGGTCCGCAAGCATCCACGCAGGATCCTCTTTGACTAGCATGGGTCAGGTCCATAGGCATTTTTATAAGATTCCCTCTGATCATTGTTGGTCAAGTCCACGTGCTGTGGCCAAAGACTGTATTTGAAATGCTTTCCTACGTAATAAAATAAACGTTTTCTACATTGATTACCCCTCAATAAACATTCTTGGACAAATAGAGGGTCAACAGATATGCATGATTATTTGGGTAGATGTTAAACTTATCCTTTTTTGTTTTATTCATGAGAAATTGACCTATTATAATTTATTCATGATGCTTAAATGTAGTACTTCCTCTAAATGCCATCTGATTATTGTATGAATACCACTTCACGTAACCTTTTCCATTAGTGTTTGATTATATCATGATGGCATTTACAACAGTAAGTGACAGTGTAATGTAAGTTACATTAAACTTTTTTTAAACACGATCTGGATTATTAAATATTTCATTCTAACATGCCAATCACATTTTGTTTCCATGATCAGACATAGTTCATCGTTAACTCCAAAACTTTACCTGTATTGCATCAATGATTATATTCATCCATGGAAATAAATTACTTAGTTCATACATGACATAGGAAGGCCCCTTAATATTTATAGTTAATTAACTGAAATTGAACCCCTGCACTGCTTAGCAAGTGTTTTGGATTCCATCTGGTTGATATAAGCTAGTTTATAAAAGATAACTTATTGATATAAGCTAGTTTATAAAAGATAACTTATTTTCTTTAGGGATATATATATAGATACATATATATATATGTGTGTGTGTGTGTGTATTGTTGGCATTAGATTGTCATTGATGTCAACAATTGAGAAGATGCAGTGGAGAGATCAGACAAGATGTAGTGGAAAGTTCAGATTGACAGGTTGGCAAAAGTGTTACTGTAGCATCATATAACACACAGTGTTATACACATAAGGAGATACAAGAGGAATGCATGGAATGTGTCATTGGGGCATGAAAATGGACAAGGAGGACACATAGAATTGTGTTGGAAATGTATTGTGAAATCTAGTCTGACTCAGAAAAAGCTAGCTGCAGTTGTCAATAAAATGCTATGTTAGTCGCATGTAGTTACAATGAGTACCAGTTGCAGTTGTCAATAACACGATAGTTATGCGGCCCACGCTATTCCGTACCAAGAAACATTGAAGGCAAAACACTCTACGGGCTAGTCGCTAAAGTATGACGAAGATGTCAATAACATGCAGGTTATGCTGCTTGGCTTATCCCGCGACATGTTATTCGTTGTTAAATAACCTTGCGGGATAAACACTGAAGTGAAGCAAACCGCGAACCTCGTTATCCCGCGGCATGTTATTTGTTGTAAGATAACCTTGTAGGGTAACAATAAACAAAGGTAAATAAGGCACCCCGTTATCCCGCGTCGTGCAAACTTGGAGAGAGATGGTCGTGCGTGGTAAAAATACCAAAGGGAATAGATGGATCCTGTTAGCCCGTGTGGTAAGAAGGCTTGAGAGGAAATAACATGGGATAAGGAAATCGGTAGAAAACACGTTCTCCGCTAGCTCGCATGAAGGAAGAGTTGCTGATTTGCGATGCGTATAACACGCATGTTATATGACCTGCGGAACTCATTTGCACAACTCGCGAATCCAACGTGGATTTTCTGCTACACGTGGACCCTTTGTGAGATGAGGTTTTTGTTAATGGGTCCCACCATTCACCAAGTGGTTGAGTGACAGGTAAATGTTAGGTGGACAATAAAATCTTTTTGATTGGTCGATGAAGCAAGAGCATACGTATCAGATAAGATTATCCAGTTTGAGCAGCACACAGAAACATAAATTAATGTTGAGCAAAGTGGTAACTGAAGATATGATTTTCAAAATGGGGGGTTAAGTGCAAAATCAAATCTGATTGAAAAGATTGTGGAACAAAGCAGTAATTGAAGATGTGATTTTCAAAATGGGGGGTTAAGTGCAGAATTAAATCTGATTGAAAAGATTGTTGTACGATAGGCTTTTAATGCAGACTTATACTGCAGAAGGTGGAGTAGCTCCAGAATGATCTGAAAATCTTTGAATGAATTGCAAAATTTAAGATTATTAAAAATAGTAATCCATGCTCAGAGATACAATCTGATTTCTGAAGGATTCCAAGGGGATCATTTATTATTGAGGGCTAGTTGTCTGGACAAAGTGTTCAGAGGATCAAATCAATAGGTAGATTGGATTTCTCAGATGTCAAGAAGATTAATTTTTAAATTCATCCTTGGAGGGAAAAATCTGGTTGGATGTAGATTGCTTCTTAGTGAAGTTTGTGAGAAGTTGAAGATATTGAAGTGGAAGCATGTTGTAGGTGGAGATGTATAACTTTGCAAACAACTGAGAAGTAGTGAACAAAGAGTGAAAAACAGAGGCTGCAGAAAAGCATTTTCCGCAGGTGTCAATAACACGAAGTCGGGGTGGTCAATAACATTGTAGAAAATTTATGTGTAGAAAAATTGGAAAGTTAAGAAGAGATCAGTTGCAGCAAGAAGTAGAAGCAGAGAGTGGGAAAAGAGGAGAATAGAGATTACAAGTTCAGGCCAGTGATTAAAGAGAAGAGTGCATAGGATAGAGAGCAAAGATAGACACAAAGAAAAAGTGTGGGAGAGTTGTTGCAGAGCAGACAAGGTAGAAAGGTATAGCAAAGAGGTGAACAAGTTAGAACCAGAAAAGGGAAGAGGTATACAAGAGAAGAGAAATCAGAGCAACAACATAACACAGTAGCAGAATGTGCATAACATTCTGTAAGTAGGCAACTGGAAATTAGTAAGGTGTTACAAAACTCATTTGTAACAAGATTTCTATAGTTTATTGAATCATTGTAAATCTTTGAGTGGGTGCTCAGAGCAGGGGTAGGTGCTCCTTTGAGTAGGTGCTCATAAAATCAGGGGTTGGTGCTCATAAACTACAAGGGTTGGTGCCCTAAAACATATTGTAATCAGTTTTCCATTGTGAGGCTGGATTGGAGCAGTAGACTCCAGCAACATTTTTCACCGAGGTTTTTCCTCATTGTGGGTTTTCCTCGTATATCCTTGTGTTATGTGTCTGCCTCTTGTTTGCAAGTGCTTTGATTAGTTCTCTTACTTGTGATAGCACAATTTGTTTTAAAGTTTTAAATTTTTGATTATCATTGATTCACCCTCCTCTTAGTGATCATTTGTGTTCTTCAATTGGTATCAGAGCACCAGGTTCCCTTGTAGTTAAAGCTTTCTTTAGCTTGGGTAGATCCTGCTTTGTGAACACAATGGCTAGGAATGAATCCTCTGCTAATGCACCAAAGTTTGATGGCACCAATTATGCCTTTTGGAGTAGACCTACTTGTCTTCCCTTGGATTTGATGTCTGGATGTTTGTGGTGAATGGATACATTGTTCCAACAACTCCTCCTACCGATCTAGATGCCAAGAAGGAACATGAATATAATGCCAAAGCAAAGAATGCTATTCTTAGTGGTCTATCAGAAACAAAATTTGTCAAAGTTATGCATTGCAAATCTGCCAAAGAAACTTGGGACAAGCTGCAAAGAATATATGAAGGAGATGTCAAAGTGAAGGAAGCTAAGCTGCAAAATCTTAGAGCTTAGTTTGAAGGTCTGTAAATGAGGGAAGAAGAGAAGGTTGCAAATTATTTGCAAAGGGTAGATGAGACTGTTAATACCATAAGAGGACTCGAAGAAGAAGTCAAAGATGAAGTTATTGTCAAAAAGGTACTTAGATCTCTCAATCCGAAGTATGACACAAAGGTCTCTTCTATTGAGGAAGCTAAAGACTTGAAAACCTTCTCTATGGATGAATTATTTGGTTCCTTATCAGCATATGAAATGAGTATAGTAGGCATTGAATCTTTAAAGAGAGAGCCTGCATTTACTTCCACAAAGAAAGGGAAAGGACAAACTACCAATGAGGAAGAAAATGAATCAAATGCTGCTGAAGCTAGCTTTGTTAGAAAGCTCAAGAAAGGATCAGGCTAGTATAGAGGAAAGCTACCTTTCAATTGCTTTAACTGTGGTAAAATAAGACATATTGCTGCTAAGTGTCCCTATAAGAAGAAGGAAGATAATAATGTGGAAGATGTCAAGGATAAGGGTAAAAGGTTTTGTAAACCAAGAAAAAAGAAGAAAGTTCTTTATTCAATTGATAGTGATGTCTTTGATGATGAAAGTGAGTCAGTTGAGGAATACAGTGAAGATGAAAAACAAACTCGTGTCTTCATGGCTCAAGAGATCCTTAATGAGAAACATAGTGGTGGTCAATCTAAAAATATAGATGATAGTGAGGAAGAAGATGCAGATGCTGTGGTTGACCTTGAAGGAGAATTGGTTTGTGCTCTTGAAGAACCTGACAAAGTAAGAAAAGAGTTAAGAAATACAAGAAGTTTGTCATAAAAGAGCATGACTTACTAAACAAGAATATTGAAGAATCAAACAACAATCTTGCTGCCATAACTGCTCAGTTGGAAGAAACCAAAAGAATGTATGAAGTGACAAAATCAGATTTAGAAAACAAAGAAAGGAGTATCAAAAGTTGAGGAAGAAATTGTTAATCTCAAAAAAGAGCTTGAAAAGTGCAAAAATGAACTCAAGGTGAGAATCAAGTATGCAAAAGTACTCAAAGGATACAAAAGGGGTTGGATTCGATGCTGGTCAATGTTCTACTAGTAAGGACTCAACAAATAAAGAGATATATTTTGTCTCTTCAAGTAAGAATGGAAGTGAACAAACTTTCACTGTCAGCAAGGCCACTAAGAAGAAAACATATGTTGCTGTTACAAAGAGCAGTCATGTTGATCAAAAAGGAAAAGCCAGGATGGATAATGGAGGTTTAGAAGCAAGAGCTCAAGAAGATTGAGTTATGCTGCTCCAAGGAGACCAATGAGAAACAACTTCAACAATGATTGGTATGGACCTCACTTCCATGACTACTGTCATAAATGCAATACTTATGGTCATTGAATTGCAAAATGTAGACTTATGTGTAGGTCCCTTCCTAGTTATGAAAGTAGAAATCCTTCTAATAATCTTAGAGATGTAAATGTCATTTGCTATCATTGCAATGGTGTAGATCATAGGAGTTATGAATGTAGGGGAAATGTATCTCTGTCCTACAATGGTTTTTTAAATTCATCATTCAATGTAAATGTAAAATGCTATTATTGTCAAAACTTGGGCCACATTGCAAAACATGGTAAGCTTAGAGCAGCTAGACAAAAGAAGAAAATGTCATCTTTGGAACCAAAGACAAAATCAGATCAGAATGTGACAGTAGAGAAGAAGCAAGAATCAAAACAAGTTTGGGTTAAAAAAGAGAAGGACAAATTTGAATCAAGTTTGATTGTCCAAACTGCCCTACATGCAGAAAGGAAGAATTTATGGGTGGTAGATAGTGGCTGCTCAAATCACATGACTGGTGACAAGAAGAAATTTATCAAATTAGAAGACTGGAATGGTGGTTCAATAAGGTTTGGAGACAATTCCTCAATCAAGATAAAAGGCAAGGGTACACTAAACATTGATGGAAAATTAAAAGCTCATGATGTATATTATGTGGAAGGTCTAAAACACAATTTGCTGAGTGTAAGTCAAATGTGTGACAAAGGATACATGTTCACTTTTGACCCAAGGGGATGTGAAATCGAAAGGAAAGCACTGGCAAACTTGTTGCTGAAGGCAAAAGGATAGATGGAAATGTGTACAACTTGAAAGAATGCTTTGAGTCCCAATGCATGATGGGACAAGTTGATGAAAGTTGGCTGTGGCGTAGAAGGCTTGGTCACATTCATTTTGATAATCTTGTTAAGGTGAGCAAGAGAGGGTATGTTAGGCACATACCTCAGATTATCAAACCAGCAAGCACTTTTTGTGAGGAGTGTCAAAGAGGAAAAGCAACTAAAGAGAGCCACAAGATTAAAAAATACTCAACAAGAAGGCCACTAGAGCTTGTGCATACAGACTTGTGTGGGCCTACAAGAACAAGAGCCCTAAATGGAGAAAGATACTTCATGCTACTCATAGATGATTTTTCAAGAATGACATGGGTCACTTTCTTGCAAGACAAGTCTCAAGCCTTTCAAAGATTCAATGTCTGAGATCAAACTGTGGAGGAGAGTTCACATTTAATGAATTTGAAGACTACTGTGAGAGACATGGAATAAGAAGACAATACTCTGGCCCTAGGACACTACAACAAAATGGTGTTGTTGAAAGGAAAAATAGGACAGTCAAAGAGATGGCAAGAACAATGTTAAATGAAGCAAATCTCCTTGATGTATATTGGAAAGAGGCAGTCCATACTGTTGTATACACATTAAATAGAGTACAACTAAGAGTAAATAGTAGAATGACACCGTATGAGTTATGGTATGATAGAAAGCCTTCAGTCTAGTACTTCAAGGTGTTTTGTAGCAAATGCTTTATCAAAAGAGATAAGGATGGATTAGGTAGTTGTGAATCAAGATGTGATGAAGGCATCTTCTTAGGGTACTCTACTCATAGCAAGACTTATAAATGTTACAACAAAAGACTGAGGAGAATGGTTGAGAGTGTGAATGTTAGAGTTGATGAGGATATGCTCAAAGAAAGGCAAAATATTGTAAATCAGAGTGAGGAACCATATGTGGAAGAGGAAGCACAAGCTGAAAGTGAACAACAGGAAGAGGCACCAAGCAAAGCTCCATGTATGTTCAGAAAAATCACCCTGAGGATCAGATTATAGGCAACAAGAATGATGGTGTGCAAACAACAAGGAGAACAAGGAACAATGAACAAGTAAATTTTTGCCTTATGACTGAGATGGAACCCAAGACATATGATGAAGCTAGCAAGCGTGAGAAGTGGATGAAGGCCACGGAAGAAGAGTTTGTTCATCTTTCAAAGGTTTTTTGTTGAGCCAATTTTCTAGTTTACACGTGACTTGAGCTGGTTCTAGGGCATTAAACGTTTCTATTTTGAGCTGTAAATGCTAGATTACATCTTGTAAATTGTTGGAAGGTTTTGTAAAGTGCATTTGCATGTAATGTTATGTCTCTATAGTAGTTTGTAACCATTCAAGGGAATATTTTAATTGTAGTTATGTATTTCCTCTTACCACATTTGTTTGCATGAATGTAATGAGGGTTTAGTGTATGTGTGACAACATCTACTACATTACAAATGCTTTATATTGTTCATGGATTATTAAGTATGTCCATTTTGATGGATATAATATTTGATTTGTAAGTAAATACATCTCTGGTTTTTGTTGATGTGTTGTCGGATGTATCTCCTCCCTCTTGTTGTTCATGACTTTATTGCTCAATAGAGTTGCCACTAGTCCATATTGTTGCAGAGTCAAACGTTCATCATTCAAAACAACCTCCATCATTATTAGAAGGAGTAGATTAGGATTTATACATGTTGCCCATGATTAATTATTGCTAACTAGGAAATAATCTTAAGCAAACCTTAAATTGTCAAATCTCCAAAGATCATGTCATGCATGTTTGCAGCTCCCACTATGTGTGTAATCTTAAGCAAACCCTAAATTGTCAAATCTCGAGAAATCATGTCAAATGAAACCGTCTAAAGGGATTAAAATACTTTTGTCATCTATAGGTGTGTGTGCAAGGTGTTTTATTAGCTTTATAAGAGGTCTTGTGCAACTAGTGTTGGCTTGATGATAATTGTAATGTGTTCATCACTTGTTGTCATTGATGAAACACTGTCACACACACATATGGACTACCGGTGTAACTTCAATTGGTTTACACTGTCAACCTGTATGTTTAAGGTTTATCTCTAACCGGTACTTTGTGTGAACCGATATGTGCATAAGAGATAACCTGTGGCTACACTAAGTCGACATCAAAATGAAAATGAAGATGAATATGGAGATCAAGCGGAAGATTCTAGGACAACGGTTCACATGTTTTTGATCCAACCGGTTTTGACTGTTCTAACTAGTATCTGATTTTGTGATTAGTTACTAGCACCGTTTTCTTGGCGGTCATTTTTGTGATGAGTTATGTTTACTTGTCTAGATACACTGCACCTAGGAAATTGTGTTGTGATTTCCTAAGGCCGACATAAGATTTGAATGTCTATTTAAAGACATCTTAGTGAATCATTTCGAACTGATAACAGAGAGAGTTGTTATGTGAATATTGAGTGAAAGCTTTTGTTGAAGAGCGATAAATGTTAAGATGAAGAGCAGTGTTGAATGTACTTAGAAGGATCTGATCAAGCACATAATCATTACAACATAATCAAATCCCCTAACCGGGTAAGCTCTAACAAGCTTCATTGTACAAATCCTCTGTCATGTCCCCTCCTTGATCGTTATTTATAATCTAAATGAAACAATTATTATTATAAACTAATATAATCAACAAATGATTATTTGAAATTATTAATATTTAATTATTAAATATTATTATTAATATTTATTAATATTTAATTATTAAATATTATTATTATTATTCACAAATTAATATTGAAAATTATTATACACAAATTATTTAGTAATATGTGAATCACATTTTATTATTAATAGAATTATTCAGAATTTATTAATGTGTGCATTACTTATATCAAAATTTGTTTATTCGGAAAGCACCGATCAAATTACCAATGCATTAGGCTGCGTTTAAGAATAACAAATTTTAATCAGAAAAGGTGCGAGTCAATGGGGATTCATATGGGAAAGACCAAAAAAGTCATCAGCAGTCTTGGAAACATTACGGGTATGACTATGATGATTGTTAACAATATCATATGGTGCTAATACAATACAATTAATACTATTAATATAATTTAATATTGTTAATACAATTAATATTACTAATGCAATTTAATATTGATACTATTAATATAATTTAATACTGTTAATACAACTTATACTGTTAATATGATATAGGAGGCATGTATTAACATAAAAACACTGTTAATCTAGTATAACTTAAAGGTGCCAAAATAACATAATGATGTTAATGTAACTTGAAGCTAATACAGTTAATAAAATCTGATATAATATTGTCAGTGTGGTATGATACTGCCAATGTAATACAGTACTGATAATGTAATGTAATAAAATGTAGGTAACATAATATAATGTTGTTAATGTAACATAATATAATGATATAAATAACGCTGTTAATACCAACTTGATAAATAGGTTCAGCAATAACCAATTATTCTCATAATACGTATGTTGATTCTTTTTCACTTATACCATATAATAAATATATATGTAATGGCCCCACTTTGAAATAAATTTTAATAATAAATGATAATAATAAAATTAAAATATTTTAAATTAAATTAAAATATAAAATAATATAATTAAATATGATTAATTAAAAATTAATTAAGTTAATGAAAAGTCAAAAGACATGAAAGGAAAAGTTGTGACTCCCTCAACAATGAGATATAAAAGGGAGAAGAGAACCTCATTTGAGGGGGGGAATAATTTGGAAATGAGAAGTGCAGATCTGATTTAAATAAAATGTGCAGATCTGATTATGAGAGGTTGTGTCTCTTCAAAGGGCAGAAATAATGAAGAGTTGCACTCTTTCAAAGGGTGCTAATGGTGAAGGGGCGTGTCTCTTGCCAAAGGGCATACATGATGAAGAGGTGTGACCTCTCCCTCACATTGAGAGATATAAAGGAAAGGAATCAAAAGCATCTAGTAAGATCACGATGGATCAGATCAGATCAGATCATAACTGCTATTAAGTTACAGGCAGTAACATCCTTGTTCTTGGTGGTATGCGTGGGGATGTGTTTAATAAGTATGCTTAATATATGAAGCCCAATAATGTTCTTATGCAGAATTAATAGTAATACTAATATGGACTGCAATATGTACGACAGTCATACTTAATTTCATATATATATTCATAATACATAAGAAATATATATACTTATAGTCTAAATCATGTTATTACTTTCCGTATTTAAGAAGATGGGATTGAGATGTTTCAAAGAGGGGCAGTCTAAATCCAAGCAATATGTTAAGTCCCAAGATATGGTGGAGATCAGCGACCCATAAGTCTTGAGGGTATAGACCCAAGATAGGTAAGGGCTTGGATCTGTAAACTTTGAGGGAACCTATTGTAGTTGGTCTCTAAGCACTTTGGTGACATATGTAAACCTTTCTCCCTTAAACTGAAGTAGTAGCAGGGTTTGATATCTATATTAAGAACTATGAATAATGAAATTAATCAGCTAATGAGAAAAATAGACAAGCACTGTTAATAACTTATTGAAGAAAATCTATCAATTTTAGTATATTTAAATAGATCAGGCAGGGGACATTACATCCTCTAACAAGGTGATCCATTAGTTTGGATTCTCAAATCCTCCAGCGAGGTTACTCCTAATAGGGTAGTACTCTTAACAGGGTATAAGCTTCTAATCAAGCTTGGGATCTCTAACAAGATTCGCTCCTAGCAGAGCACTTTGTAAGACCTTAACTGGTCAGTTATCTATTATTGCAGATAGTTAACTTGTGAGTTCCATCTTAGCGTGGTTTTTACCTATTTGGGTTTTCTATGTATAAACACTTGTGTTATGGTGGATGCTTTACTTTTTGTGGATACTATTATATCATTTTGGATAGCATGTATTTTGTTTAAATGCTTGGTTAAGTTCATCTACTGGTTAGTGTTTGAAGTAGTGTTTGTTTTGGCATCACTGATTCACCCCGCCCTGCTTTTCAAGTCCATCAATTGGTATCAGAGCCTAACTCCTTTGAAGCCTAACCGCTTAGAAGGGAGTCTTGAAACTACCATGGGGGACAAAAGCTACTTCGAGATGGCTAGAGAGCTAGAAGCTAGCAGAAATGAAGTTGAATCCCTTAGAGGCAAACTGAAAGCTTCTCAAGTCAAGAGGAGAGAGCTATCTGAAAAACTGTTAGAAATATCTGACAATAGTGCTTCAGATGAAGCCAATATTGATTCTTTAGCAGAAGAAGTTGAAAAGTTGCAAGGTGAGAAACTGAATCTAAGGAGAGAGCTAGAAGGTCTCACTATCCGCATGAGTCAGGAACTAGAAGCCAGAAGAGCTGCTGAAGATCTTATCAAGGAAAGAGATCAAGAGATTTTAAAGATCAAACGAGAAAGAGACACTATGCATGAGGAACTAATTGCTGAAACAGAAGAAAAGGAGAACCTAAAGCTAGAACTGTTAATGCATGGTAGCTTATGCAAGATAAGATCTTCCTAACCTTCCTTGTTCTGTTATTTATCTACATGCTTCATGTCTGATTTATATTAAATGCTATAAGTTATTGGGTTAAATTCGCCGATACATACTTGCTATCGGATGCATAAACATTGGCACCGATTCACATCTGTTATTGGGCTTAATTATATCAAGCATATTTGTTATCGGGTTTAATGAATACACCGCTTCATTTGGCATTAACATTGGTTAACAAATGCACTGGTTGGATTATATTCATCTTGCACTTTGAATCATCGATGTTTGTATGAACCGATTCATTAAATTGATCAGTCATTATATTATGATATTACAATATGCTATCGGGGGTTTTTGAACCGATAATCAGCATTGTGTTAATGGTATAATTGTAAAGGCACCGATCAATGGGTGCATTGATCGGTCATGCCTAAAAGGCATGACCGGTCAATACACCAATTGACCGGTTACCTAAATAATATATATGCCAATTGAATTCATTTGGAGAAGACATAGAAAATATTAAATGATCTCTCTCCTTCAGACCTGCAGATAAAAATCAGATTTATTAGACATTGACATAATTTCTCATATCCATATATAGCATTCATAGTTCATAACTTGTTCTTTAATTAAAATTGAAATAACTTTACAAGAACTTGAGTTGGCATCATCTCTGAAAGAGAATCTATCTAAGCATTATGAAGATCTTGTCAAAAAGCTTACTGAAGCCAATGAGAAATTGGAGAAGTTCGTCAAAAGTTCTACCATGCTGGAAGAACAAATTCAATCATAGACAATGAAGGGTGATATCTCTGGACTTGGTTTTCATACAATTGAAAAAGGTGAATCCTTCGGTACAAAGAGCAACTATCCAAAGAACAAAACTGCTCTTAAAGTCAATATGACTTCTGGTAAGAAGGGTTTTAGACCTGTCTACTTTGTTTGCCATAAGCTTGGTCATACTGCAAATGTCTGTAGAGACAAAGCTAACAGAAATGCAAATTACAATACTAATAACTTTGGTCATGTGGCAATGAACTGCAGAAGAAGAACAAGAAGAGGAAATGCAGGACCTTGGAGATCATCTGGTATGGCCTGCTAACATTGCAACAAATCGGGGCACTTAGCAAAATTTTGCAGAACAAGAAATAGAAAACCGGTCAACTCTTTCAAGGATCAGAAAGGCAAGCAGAAAGTTGATGTTGAGGAAACCTGAGAGGATATGAATCGAATTTGGAGGGAGAAAAGTGATGACTCGCCTGGAGAAGAAATTGTTCCTTCACCCAGTGAAGAGAATCCAGCACTGGTAACTTAAGCCTGTTTAACATGGCTAAGGGGAGCTTAACGGTAGCACATCTCCGGACCCCTTTGTAAAATGAGCGGGAAAGAATTTTTGAATTTTGAATTTTGGTGACTTTTTGTTGACGTGTTATCAACCAGTATTTCACTTAAGTGGTGAAATTAGGGTTTGTAACCTAAAGTGTGAGCATTTATTGCGGTTGGTAAAAAGGATAAAAACAAGTTTTACCTTATCATTTTTACCCTAACTCTTTCCAAAAAGAAATTTGAAGCGATTGCAGAGCAGAACAAGATTGTCTTGATATAAATTGGCGAATTGCTTTATGATTAGAGAAATCAGGTTGTGAATCGTAAGTTGCAGAGAAGCGAACGGGTGTGCATTTGAACATTTCAACTGGGAAACAGAGCGACGTGCAAGATACAAGGTATTTCTTTGTATACCGCTTCGAAACTTGTTTTTCTAGAATGGCATCTACTTCTAAGTCTGTAGAGAGGTTGATGATCACTGCCGAGCCTAAGGAAGCTCTAAAGGTAGATGAAATTATGTCTTATAATGCTTTGTCGCAAGTCCCAAGCGGTGTTGTGGTCAAAGGTGACTTGTCCAGCTATATAGATTGCAAAATAGAAGATTTGGGAAATCTACACATCTATACTCAGCTGAAATCACTCTGTGATAAGAATGGAAAGATTGAAACCAAATATGCTAAGGTTTTTGAAAAAGGGTTTCATAATGCCACCTATTTTCTTGAAGATTTTGAGGATGATCACATAAGAATAATTTTGAGTCGAGTCCACGGAGAGAATATGTATCTGGAGAGGACTCACACAATAACCAAGGAAGCTATTAGGGCTGTAACGGGTTATTTCTCAACCGGAGAAATTCCTGTGTTAAGGTGAATTTCAAAAGATACTGTCTTCAAGTTAACTGGTTCTACATCTGATAAGCGTGCTTTTTCTATCAAAAGGAGTCTATTGAGGAAGTTGTCACTCAGGCAACTGAAGAAACAACAGAGAAGAAAACAGAAAGAGCTATCATTAAGAGTGTACCTCTTGAACCGGCAAAGAAATAACTACTTGAAGAGGATGATGATGATTCTTTTAGTATTTTAGGACCCATTGATATGAACACTTTGAGCGCATTTGAAATGATGAAGATTGCTAATGTTATGCAATCTCGAGCACACAAGAAGAGACTGAAAGAGCAAAGGATTGAAGCAGAGACAATCCAAAATGCAGTAGAAATTTTGTCTGGTTTACTACCGGAAACAACTGTTGCACATCTTCCTACTCCCATCAACAAACTTGGTCAATTAGTTGCAGATGCATCTGATCAAATCAAGTCGCTTGAAGATGCTACTCAAATGTTTGCTGAGAAGAGCCACAAGAAGCAATATGGAGATAGATTGGCAAAGAACATTGAAAGTGGCAAAATGGCTTTATCTAATAATGGATGTCTGTTGAAGAAAGCTATTGAATATGGAGGAAAGTATCTTGCCTCTACCTCCAATGTTACTTTCTTTTATTTTGACATTTCTAAGAGTCAAATTGAAACTGAGCAGGAAATAGAAAGGTTATGGAAGGCATATGTTCCACTCCAAGACTCCATTCATGCCTTTAACTGGTCTATAGATGATTTGCATGACAAATTGAACATGAATGATAATGAGAAGGCTAAGAGATTCTGATCTCTCAAACAGCTCAAGAGTCTACTCACATCACAGGTCGTCATTCTTCAAAGAGCCTACTCCAATGTAGAAGCTATTCTTGCTACTCCTGAAACCTGCATGCTAGACTCAATGGAAGAATTCCATTCCCAGTTGTTGTCTACATTTGAGTACACTATTAACATATTGGAATCATGGGAAAATGCTTTATCCCAGATGAAGCAAAATTTCAATGATATTTTCATGAGATTAGCCAATGCATGAACCCTTTTTTTTAAGTTGTAATATATGTTGAACACTTTGATACAAATTTTCTATATATATGTATATATTTTACTTTTTCATTTTGGCATTGTTGTCAAAGGGGGAGTAATAATATGTATGTGTTTTTTTTTTTTTTTTGAAAATTTTGTATTTATGCACGCATTAAGGGGGAGCATTGCATTCAAGGGGAGTATGAGTATATATGTAAATATGTTGTGTATGCACACTTAGCGGTATTGTATTACTCAAAAATTTTCTAAGTGTTGCCATCAATGCCAAAGGGGGAGATTGTTGGCTTGATGATGATTGTAATGTGTTCATCACTTGTTGTCATTGATGAAACACTCACAGACACACATATGGACTACCGGTGTAACTTCAATTGGTTTACACTGTCAACTGGTATGTTTAAGGTTCATCTCTGACCGGTACGTTGTGTCAACCGGTATGTGCATAAGAGATAACCTGTGGCTACACTAAGTCGGCATCAAAATGAAAATGAAGATGAAGATGGAAATCAAGCGGAAGATTCCAGGACAACGGTTCACATGTTTTTGTTCCAACCGGTTTTGACTATTCTAACTGGTATCTAATTTTGTGATGAGTTACCAACACTGTTTTCTTGGCTGTCATTTTTGTGATGAGTTATGTTTACTTGTCTAGATACACTGCACCTAGGAAATTGTGTTGTGATTTCCTAAGGCTGACATAAGATTTGAGTGTCTATTTAAAGACATCTTAGTGAATCTTTTCGAACTGATAACAGAGAGAGAGTTGTTATGTGAATACCGAGTGAAAGCTTTTGTTGAAGAGCGATAAGTGTTAAGATGAAGAGCAGTGTTGAATGTACTTAGAAGGATCTGATCAAGCAAGTTTTGTGCTACTCAGAACAGATCAAACCATTCTTGTTGTTTTCTAATCATTACAACAGAATCAAATCCCCTAACCAGGTAAGCTCTAACAAGCTTCATTGTACAAATCCTCTAACAAGGTGATCCATTAGTTTGGATTCTCAAATCCTCCAGTGAGGTTATTCCTAATAGGGTAGTACTCTTAACAAGGTATAAGCTTCTAATCAAGCTTGGGATCTCTAACAAGATTCGCTTCTAGCAGAGCACTTTGTAAGACCTTAATCGGTCAGTTATCTATTACTGCATATAGTTAACTTGTGAGTTCCATCTGAGCATGGTTTTTACCTATTTGGGTTTTCCACGTATAAACATTTGTGTTATGGTGGATGCTTTACTTTTTGTGGATACTATTATATCATTTTGGATAGCATGTATTTTGTTTAAATGCTTGGTTAAGTTCATCTACCAGTTAGTGTTTGAAGTAGTGTTTGTTTTGGTGTCACTGATTCACCCCCCCCCTCAGTGCTTTTCAAGTCCATCAACTAGTTTGTCTTGACCTAGTGATAACTATAGGGGTCAAGTGTATATTGGGTATAGTTCCCGATTGTTGCTATCATGATATATTTGAATTGGTTTAAAATCTTATTAAGAATACCTTTGGGAATACTCTCTCGGACCTAGTGGAGCTCAAAGTGCAGAAATTCTACCACTCTCCTCAATCGGCCTTTAACCCTCTTTAGTTTGTTGATGAACCCTTGTCTTACGTTCTTGACAACAAATCCTCGACCCTGATTATGAAGAGTTAGAGGATTGTGGAGCAACAATTTTGGGACTCAACACCAAGCATTCCTTGGAATTGCGATGGTAGAAAGACAATATACCAAAGAGAAATTCTTATCAAACTTGGCGGCGAATTCATTCATCTAAATTTTCGTAGAGGCTGCCACTTTCTTTTGTTGCTGCTTCCCTTTGTACTTCTTGTCCAGACACTTTGATTTATAATGACCAAATTTATGACAAATGTGAAGAGCGCATAGGCAATACTGAGAGGGGGGGGGGTGAGGTGAATTAGTATTGCAAAAATTTAGCCTTTTAAAAAACTAAAACCATATAAAACATACGAAGAAACATAAAGAAAATAATTTTTCAGAACAAAGACACAAAGACACCATATATCTCGTGGAAAACCCTTTTGGGTAAAAAACCACGACATCAAATAACTTTCATTAATAGGATATGGGCACCAAGCCAGATCACATAAAGTGAACTATAACTCACTGAGAGCATTCACTTTCACGAGCACCAACTCTTCACAACAAAGCCACCAACTTGTGTAGGAGCATGTTGATGTGTTTTTTATGCACATGCGAACACAGAATAAAATACCAAGGTATCTTATCCTCTCTTGAACAAAGTCTCTCAAATGCTATGCTTCATGATCAAATGAGACAACTGCAAGGTTACGAAATGTCAGGTCTTGATGTGTGGATAAGTTGAGTGGTTTGATGTGATAATTTTGGAATCACAAGGGGACTTACGTTGTACATGAATGTTCACTCTTATCATGGATTAGGATGGATACGCTAATGACATAGGATTTTGCACTGAAACTCCCGATTCTAATCTAACAAAGATTTCTTAAAAAAGGGGGAAAAGGAATAGGGTTTAGGACTTCTATTCTAAAGCCTAGAATGCAAGAAAAGGGTGCAATCATCTAAGGTATAATGCAAAGATGTTCAAATCATTACCATCAAACATTGATTACCATTCAAGTTAATGCATAAACAATGGATGTATAACAATTGAAGTTATGCTCATAAAATTCCAGTTGACTATGCAGGGTGCACTTACAATCAACAAGAGTCTAGTGGTATGGATAAATGGATTCCACATAAATACATTCAACAAATTTCTTCATTCAATCTAACCACACTTGAAAGAAAATTCTAAATCTAAAATTCTAATCTAACTTGGAGGAATTGAGAACCTTGAATGCAAGACAACACGTAAACAAAAATCACCATCAATTCGAACAATGATTTGTATTCAAATTTGCAACATCTACCAACAATTCTCAAAAATCTCTCCCTTACAAAAGAGAGGGAATGGGGTTTATATAGAGCCTTAAAATAAATGAATGGCTTAGATTGATTCAAGATCAATTGCCAAGATTACAAGATAAAACCCTAATTAGGGTTTGTTACAACCACCATTAGATTGGCCAATAAGAAACGAGGGTACGTAAGATAAATAATATTTCATGTAGTGCCATGTGTCACTTATTTCCTCCTTGAATGAATGTTGACTTGGTACCCCTTTGATTGGACGAATGGTGACTGGGATGCCACCTCAGCCTGCCTTGTAGACTTAATCAATTTGCCTTGTACATTCTTCTTCTTCTTCATAATATTTGGAATTCCTTATGATACTTTGCATTCCATCCCTATGTTAATGAATTATATGAATTGTTCCCTCCTTATGTTTGGAAAATTTTCCCAATCTTGGAATCTTGAAATATTTCATTGGCGGTCTTTGATACTGAAATTTTTTGATGTAGTTCCTGATTTCATAAAGTGGAATCCTTTGTGTTCATTTCTTGAACTTGCTTTCCTTCATTTGTTCATCATCAAGGTGAAGTCTTCTTCATGATTGATCTAGTTCTCATCTTCGCCTTTGGAAATCCTTGTCTTGAAATCCTCTTCCAGTCCTTGATCAACATGCTTCCCTTCGTTGTAACAGTCTTGCAAAACAAATAAACATTGAATCACATACTAGTATGATAAACTTTATTTCAACCTTGGTGGGAAATCGATCATCATAAGGACAAATTAGTCCTCAAAACATCCGCATTATCCTTGTTCATTTCTTCACTTGGTGGAAATTTGATGCCTATCTGGACAACTTTGTTATTGATTTTCATCTGAATTGATTTATCCCTTCCTTTGTAATTCCGCCCTCAAGTGGAAATCTGACCCTCATCCAGATTCCTTGTCCTTGAAAATTTTGTGTTTATTGGATCATCATTCGATGGAGTGGACATCCAGACACCATCAGGACTTTGTTGCTTACATTTGTCCCAACATGTGATAGGTAATCTTAGAAAATTGTAACACCAATTCTGAAAAATATTAAGGTCTGGATTGAAATTTGGAAAATTCTCCTCAAGGAAACCTGATTTTCAGACTTAGGATAAGTCTGATTGCAATAAGTAATTCTGAAGACACCCTTTTAAACTCAGAAAATCAGGTATTTGGAGCCCAAAAATGAATGTCCAGGTCTGGAAATATCACTTGGAGGTCTGAAAACACTAAGAAAGTGACTGATTTTTGATATCAAAGTTGTAATAAAAGTCTGATTTTCTGAGGATTGAGTCTGAATATGCCCTCCAATGTCTGAAAATACTCATAAAATGGTGTATTGAAGTCTGATTTTCTGATTCTTAAGTTTGAATACACCCTCTGAAAGTCTGAAAATGGATCCAAAAAGTCTAAAGGCACACTGAAAATGATGAATATCAATGGCTGAAAGTGGTCACAGCCATGTCACATGCTTGCATTTGAATTATTTTGACCTTCAAAACTCATAAATGGTCACATCTGAACTCAACTGTGTGGCTGGAAATGAAGTTTCACTCTGAAGATAACTCAGAAAATGTCAAAATTGGTGCCTGGAAGTATACCACAATGCTTGGAAAAGGGTTTGGAAAAGTCTGATTTTTAGTTCTTAAAGTCTGAAGACACCCTTCCAAGGTCCAACAATGGCTGCCCTATGTTTGAAGACAACCTACAACTTCAATAAAGGAGTCATTTAAACTTATCGTAGTCATAGGAAACACTTGTATTTGATGGATTTTACCTTCCCAAAGTGAAGTACAATTAAATTAGGCCACTTGCATTAAAAATATTTCAAATTTCATTCAAATTTGGCCAGTTGGGGGAAAAACGTCGCATATCTGGATAAAAATCCAAGTCAAAAATCATCACAAAGCATCACAATTGCCTTTTGGGGAAAAATGACCCCTATCTGGATAAAAGTCCAAATCAAAAAATCATCATCATTCATACTTGGAGAAATTCGCCATTCATCAGGACAATTATCTGCATTAAAATCCATCAAACTTGATCAAATTGTTTGCATCAAAGTCATCCACACTCCCAGGGGAAAAACGTGGGTCATCAGGAGGATTTCCCAACACTTAGTCAAAATTCTGCTCTCCTGGTGGAAAATCGCCCTCCATCAGAATAATCAATGGGTGGAAAATAGGGTCCATCGGAATTCTGGTGGAAATTCACCTCCCATCAGGATTTTGAGTGGGGGAAAATCATGGGTCATCGGAAATGTTTGGGGAAAAGCACCTCCCATCAAGATATTAACAATTTAACCACTCAAAATCATCTGGACACTTAGAATTTTCAATAAAACGTGGCAGGACTTAGGTGAATTTATCAAAATTTGAGCGGAAAAAATAGGAACTTTATCGGGATAAAGTGCAAATTTGACTTGAATAGCCTCCTAGGAGTGGGAAAACAACTCTGAAATGACCTTTTGATGCTTAGGCACAAAAATATCATTGACTTGGACACATCAGACATATTTACGCTCAAATTTAAAAACTTATTGCAAACTCAACTCTGGACAAAATTTAGGATCACTCTTTAACAATTTGACATTTTAAACACATGATCCTATTCAAAAGTCAAAAACTCTCTCATAAGCAAAGGCAAACACTAGGAAATTAGGCAAAACTTCTACTCTAAAAAGCGAAAAGTGGGGGTCCCCATTTGCAATGGGGTGATGTGTGAAGATGTCACAACAAAGCACTAACTCTGAATTGATAAGGCACCAACCTCAATGAGAGCTCCAACTCACAAACACAGAGAATTAATTATACCTTCTAGATTACACACAACACTTAGAAAAGAAAAATTTCAACTCCAGAAAACTCCCAATCTCAAATTCACACCCTCCAAAACTTTTTCACACTTATATCTGCATATATGTCTTCTTAAAAAAACAACCCCCTAAAAAAACGTTCTTCTCAACTATAATTTAAAAAAAAATACTTAGTCACACCCTCTGGAAACCAAGACGTGCTCATTAATTCACATTCATTTTTCACTAACTCTACAATAGCTTTATTTCCATGACTTTAGATAACATCAGCCATAAAGATAACTGCTATTACCAACATATCACCAAAATTTCAGAATCTCCACTAAAGTCCTCTGCATATTCCTCCTGAATTTCAATCTCTTCATCACAAATAAAACTCTAAAATTTCACAAGCTGTGATCCTAAGGATGTCCTGGATGTAAGGGATAAGTTTCTCATAGTAAATTAAATAAATTTAACCATAGGATATCCAGATGCAGCTTGTTGTAAACAAACATCTGCTAACAATGTTGATTCACAAATAACATGCATAATGTAATTGCATGAATTAATAACTACATATGAAATTCATGAACATTATTCAATCATAAAAGAAGAACTTATCTCTTTCAAGTCAGAATATGAATCCATCTGAATCCTTTTGTGGAAGAGTTTCACCAACATCTGCAATGGAAGCTTGAGGCATAGTCCTGGTAGGACATTGCATTGTATAGTGACCATATTTGTCACATCTAAAGCATTGGATTTCTGAAATATCCTTCCTTCTTTTGAATGTAGGAGCACCATTAGATTCCTTATCTTTCTTCCTTTTCATCTTTATGGAGTGGGAGGCAAGAACATGAATGTCTTCATTTATGGAGTTTTGGCCAATGCCTCTTATAGCCAATCTAGACTCTTTTTGAATGCAATCTTGCTTTAATTGATCAAAGTTAGGAAGTTTTGATCTTGCACTTATCCCTTGAATAAATGCCTCCCATGAGGAGGGGAGACCATTTAGTGCTAGCATAGTTAACTCTTTGCTCTCTATTGTGTGACCTATAGTAGAGAGTTGATCTTTTAATTCAGTAATCCTCATGAAGTAGGAGGTGATTAATTTGCCTTCTGTTATTTTGACATGATGGAGTTGTTGCTTTAGAGAAAGAGCTCGACTTGTGTTGTTTATCTCATACATGTTTTCTAATGATTTGAACATGCCATAGGCAGTCTCCATCTTGGAGATAATTGGCACAATATGGTCTTTAACGGAGTCAACCAACATCTTCACGGCTTTATTATTTTTTCTCTTCCATTGAAGCTTCTAATCTTCTTCGTTTGGTTTCGGTATGGCTTTCTTCACAAATTCATCTAATTCGTTTTCACTCAAGGCAAGCATGATTCTAAAGTTCCAAGATTGTTAGTAGTGATCTTTATGGCTGATAACATTATGTGTGTTATTTGTGAATCAACATTGTTAGCAGATGTTTGTTTACAACAAGCTACATCTGGATATCCTATGGTTAAATTTCTTTAATTTACTATGAGAAACTTATCCCTTACATCCTTAGGATCACAGCTTGTGAAATTTTAGAGTTTTATTTGTGATGAAGAGATTGAAATTTAGGAGGAATATGCAGAGGACTTTAGTGGAGATTCTGAAATTTTGAATTTCCATTTTTTTATGAAACAATATTTACTTACAAAAGTGCTACAGTCATCTTGGAAAAGCTATAAGTAATTTGTGAAGGGCTCGATCTTATGACAGTAGATCCACGGTGGTTTGGATCTAGCACTTTCAGACGTATGAGGATCATACCAGAAAATGAGAGTCTCTTGAAGCGAGATATCTTCCATGATTGGGTCCATGTGAGCAGGGGATGCTTCCGTGACAGAGGGAGCAACTAAGAAGATCTACTTCAAATGAATATCCAAGAATCTTGGTCATATTGATTCAGAGAGAGTGGACTATGTTGAAATAGTTTCTCTAGTAATTAATCAAAGAATAATGATTCATGAGTCTAATGGATATAGACTGGAAGGTCTTTATACTAACTCCCAGGTCATGATAATTATGAATAGATGAATACTTGACAAGCTTCGAATACACCAAGAGTGATGCAGACTCCAACCTTGTATTTCATGAAAGGTCAAGGTGTGGAAAGGAATCCTATTCATTTAAGATACATTAGTACTAATGAGCAGACGATGGACATTCACCAAACCTCTTCTCAGTATAAAGTGTGTGTGCTTTCGAGGTAAGTTTGGTATGGTAAAGAATGAAATCCTAGCTGAGATTGAGTCTCAACATCATTAAATTAGTTATATGTTATACTAATGTATTCTTCTATTTGAGCAAAGATGTTTAAACTGTAAACTCTTAATGCAACTTATTAATCTGATATGGTTCATGACTAATGTCATGTGTGTGACTCCACGACTCCATGGTCTTTTTATACTTGTGTGTTCCCTTTGGATGAGCCATGGTGGATATCATTGTGAGGTGACGATCTCTCAATGATAAACACTTGTATATCTGATCATTATTGTAAGGTTACGATCTTACAATATTGATTGATCACACCATTATGATGGATATCATGAGACGTGATATCTATGGATATGTCATGATGGTTGATATCTATAGAAGTAATATCTATGGATATAACATAATGGTGGATATCATGAGACGTGATATCCGTGGATAAGCCATAATGGTTGATGTTACATAAAGAGATATTCATGGTGGATATTATGTGACGTAATATCTATGGACATGCCATGAAGTAAATATCCTTAGATATACCAGGATGGTGGATATCATGAGACGTGATATCCATGGACAAGCCATAATGGTGGATATTACATTAAAAGATTTATGGTGGACATCATGTGACATGATATCTGTGGATATGCCATAACTCCTGATATCACAGTGAGGTGATATCTTTCTCTCACACAATAGATGAAGCTATTGTGCTCACAATGTGGTGATATAACTTACTAGAATGAAAGAATTCCTCCCTAGCTAAGAGGGAGTGTTGAAAAACTATGTAGCAACGGTCGGATAATTCTTATCCTTGATCGTACTTCACTCTATTTGTATCACGATATTATGTGATGATTGATTTGCTCTATAAATCATTTCGGATTATACATAGCATTGTTTATGTTTGTTAAGAGCGTTGATTGTTAAGTCATAGTATCGGTGACTAATTATACCGATTACTAATTGTTTAACCTTTGCGTATGTTTACCATTGATTTTCAATGGTCGTTCCTCCACATAGGAGTCACAACTCTATGTGGAATCTTGTCGATTCCACATAGAGCCGTGACTCTACGTGGACCACCGAGGATGTCTATATATCTCGGTCCATTTCATTTGATGTGCAATAGACAAAGTGGTAATAACAAAGGTGCAGTCGATATTGTGGTGAAAGTTACAGCAGTCGATAATATTGTTCTAACACCAGTTGATATTTTGTGTATATATGGTTTCACATATGTATGTGATCAGCGATCAAGACTATAGATATTTGGTATAATATATGCAGTACGAAGCACGATAAACCCTTCATATCGTGTGAGAACAGTGTGCGGTCTGCAAGCATAGTTACAGTATAAAGTATTCACCATATTCGAACTTGGACAGTTCGAATATCAGAATTACGGAATTCTGATCTATCTATAACAGTGAATAAGAATTATATTATTTGCAATACCGAACACATTAAGTTATCAAACACATATTATACATCGAGTCAATTGATATTGAATACCTGAGCTAAAGTATTGCACATATGTGTTATTAAAATTTAAAATTATCTACCTATTTAAATCTGATCAAATTTAACAATACCCTCCCATAATGGTCATCCTATCAACTACACCAAGTTGCCTCCTAAATTATACAAACTTGTTTGGGCTCAAAGACTTGGTGAGAATGTTTGTAGTCAGGTCCATAGTTGGAACATACTGCAAGCTCGGAGTTCCATCTTCAACAAGTTGTCGGATGAAATGACTATGAAGCTCTATGTGTTTGGTTAGCTCGTGGAAGGCTGGATTCTTTGCAAGTTTCAAGCACCCCTTGATTGTCACAAAATAAGGGTGAAGGACCTGTTTGAGACATTTTCATGTCAAAAAGCATCCTCCATGACCGTAGTGCCGACATGCTGCTTTAACAGTTCCTTGATACTCTGCTTCTGTTGAGGAAAGAGCTACCGTCTGCTGCTTTAACAGTATCTTTGCTTTTTCAGCTTTGGTCATTTCTGCTTGGGTTGATTTTCCAATTTCCTTCTTCATTTTCATTCACCATTCTTCTAGAACAAATGAGGCTGGGTTTGCCTTTGGATCTGTATAAAATATTGAATGTGTTTCTTGTTAAGATCCAATAAAGTTTTCTTTGAGTTGAGGCATTTTTGATTTTAGGTGGTTATCATGGGTATTGGCATATATGGGTGTTAGCTCTGTGTTTTTACTCTGCCCCCTTTCTTGGATATTTGTTACCTTACGTGTAATTTGATTGTTGAGGTTTTGTCCTCTTTTTTGACAAATGAATTCATGTGTTGGTTTTAGCTTTTGGAATTATATTTAAGAAATTAAATTTCTGTGGATCAATGAAAAGGAACAGTTCACTTTCTATTTCTTAAACAAGAACATATGTAACAAATAAATTGTGTACAGATGTAAAGCAAAGAAGCTTGTTCTCTATGTTACTATACAAATCATTGCTCGTTGTGGTAATTGCTTTTTCTTGTATTGTAGGCTCTCCGAGAATCTACTTCTCAGTTTGTACGATGGCTTCAAGTTCAGAGTGCACCACATGAGGTAACATTTAATGTTTTTCTCATTAATTGCCCTTGAGGAACTCAAGGACTTGTTAATAAGTAGCTAGGATTAAAATATGAGGTACACATTACAGAAAAGTTTATGAAATTGAACTGGAACTTAAAAATAAACTGTATGATGATATAGAATATGGAAGTGGATGCAATTCCTTGTTTGGTGGCACAAAATGAGGGAGCATTATCCCTCTCCCATTTATATTAAATGAAAAAGAATGTACTTTTAAAGTGTGTTCCATGAATCCAAAATGGTCTGGAATTAAAACAAACTATAGCTGCCAAATTCTGCTTGAAAATCAGGGAAACAACGAAAGGAGCCATCAAGAAACATTACCACAGGTACGATTGAAAGCAAGAAACGAAAAACTTAAGGCAAACATCAACAGCCTGCCATTACTCAGAATCACACTCCACCTCAACAGAAACATTCTGCCTCCATCTTTTGCTCATGTGAGCTTGAGCCAACCAAAAGAGAACCCCCACTAGCCATTCTCTTGCTATCTTGCTGTGGAGAAGAACAAAATGGATGGCTGAAAGTAGAGATATCAACAGGAACAAAATCTCCATCCCCATGCCTGGCCAAGAAAGATTGAAGATTCCCCACAACTCCAATTTAAAATAAGAACTGCACCTCAAACTCACAAGAGGAGACCCATCCCCTGAATTCACCTTAACAGACTCCAGTAGATTTGAGAAAAACATGGAAGCTATCTTAGAGCTAACCCAGTTGTGATTGTTGGAAATATTGTCATTGATGTCAAGAAGGCAAGAATACAATGTTGTCATTGATGTCAAGTAGGTAAGTAGACAATGTCATAGACAAAATATCATTATTGTCAATGGAGGAAAGATATTGTCATTAATGTCTAAGTTCAGGAAGTAATTGTTCATGTCAAATAAAGGCATACATGGACAACAATCATACACGAACACCTACACAAATGAGTCAAGGGTCATAGGGTTGAAGCTGAAGCAAGAGACCTGCCATAAGCTAATACAATAGCAAATTGATGATACAGATGAAGACATGAAGGACTTCGAGTTTAGATCGCTGAAATATGAAGCACTGATATATAAACAAGCAGTTTGTGAGGACATGATTGGATTCTGTGAATATGAATGTTGTTGAAGATCATTCAATTCAAGAGTTGATGAGCAAGAATTGTAAGAGTAGAGCCATTAGGATTTAAGAAGGATGAAGTCTACGCTGTGGTCTTTCCCTTCCATTAGAGAGCCAGTTTGTTGCAAGTAGAATCAAAATTGACATGAGTAGAGATTGTATGATGTGGATCAGTAAATAAATATACAGTGACAGCAATATGTGTTTACAGATATGGAAATCAGCCAAGGAAAGAATCTAAATGATGAATGAAGTAATACAGGCAATCAATATTAAACTAACACGTCAGCAAGTCATCAAGTTTGATATGGACAACAATTTTCTACAGCAAATGGTTGGTGATTTAGAGTGGTTTCTTACCAAGTCAATTAATGATGAATTTTTGAGAGATAAGCAAGCTGCAAGCTAAAGTAGATGCTCATATATCAGTGAAAGCATAGTCAAAATAAATATATTCAAACTATGTTTGGAAAACACAATATAGCTATCTATGAGAAGAAGAAGAATGCCAATCTTAAGAGCAGCGATGGAAATAATAGTTAATTAGAATGACAGCATTGATTATAAAGAGATGCAATTATGAACATTTTTTTAATATATTGAAATATGATTCAGATTAAAGAGGAACCAAACTGGTAAAGCACTGAAGAGAATTACTAAGCGATCAGAGTAGAAACAGACTTAAACAAAGGCAAAGATACAGATCACTAAGGACAAATATCCTACAGCAAACCAGAAATAGACAAAAGCAAATAAGACGAAAAACAGAAAAAGAGAAAGAGAAAAAGTGCACGATTGCATTTAGATAAGAAGCAATGACTAAGAAAAATTAAAGAGCATCGAATGTTTTGAAAAGCCATATAAGACAAAATTAGACGTGGCATGAAGAGAGCAGTCAGTAAATGACAAAAATAGTACTTTAATAGAAAGTGCTTTGTTTATTAAGACAAACGGTAATTACAAGGCATTACAAAGTGATGAAGTCTAACTAATAGAGAGCGATAAAATTAGAGAAAAGCTTTATCAAAAATAATTGTGATTAATGAGCAGCGCTTATGTTTATGGTAAAACGATTCTCATGAAAGCAAACAAATAAAGTTTATCAAAAAGGTGTGGTGCAACTAATTAGTTTAACTTGTGTTTAAATCATTTGTAAAAGGAGCGATTTATTTGGTACCTTTTAAGAAAAATATTAATGATTCTTTTGAAGTCACTTCGTTTGAGAAGACTCTTCATAAAGAGGCATGTCTATTAGAAGGCATACATTGAAGATATAAAAGCAAGGTTGTTTAGATGAGAGTAGCGTGTGAGTATGGTGTGTATGTGCATATAAAACAGAAAGAAGATTTTTAAGAGATGTGAAGTGTGATTGAAGAGTGTGAAAAATATATGGAGGGAGTGGTATTGTGAGAGCGTATAGTCTGTATGTGTGACTGGTGTGTGAAATAAAAGAAAGTATTTGAGTAAGATATGTGGGTGTGCTAAATAAAAGAAATATTTATTGTAGAGATGATAAGTATAAAAATATAAATCTAAAAATATCCTGATCTGATTTATATCAGACCTAGGAAGATTAAGAAGATATCAAGGAGGAAATGTGAATGTTGGTGAGAAATGTGAAGAATAAAAGAAAATCAGAAAGAATTCATTCAGATCTACATATGAGGAATTAAAAGAAGATTCAGAGCAGACATGAGAAGAACTTTATATCTGATTTATGAAGATTTTATGAAGGCCTTATGAGCAGATCTTGTACAGAAGTTGGATCAGATTTGGAGCAGACTTTATGTCTGATTGAAGCAAAAATTGGATCAGATTTTGGAACAGATTTTGTGCCTTATTTGTAGCAGGTTTTGGATTAGTCATTGAGCAGTCATAAAGCAGTGTTAGATCAGATTTGTAAAGAGTGTTGGGGCAGATTTATAGAATGTGTTAGATCAGATTCATGAAGTGATATAAGAGTGTATTTTGTATAGAAAAATAAAATCCATCATCCGTTGTTGCAGGAACATTGTCAAGGTGGAAAATCAGATTTATGCGAAATGTGTTGGTGCTCATGAATTTTGAAGTGGAAGTTGGTGCTTCCAGTGGGTTGGTGCCTACAAACATTGTAAAAGAAGAATTGTATAAAAGCATTGATTTGCTGTGGTTTTCTCCTGTAAGGGTTTCCATGTATATATCTTGTGTTCTGCTTGTGTTCATATTAGTTAGATCACATATGAATGTTGGTATGCAATGAATATGTTAATGAGATAAGCTATATACTTGTGATTGAAGTTAAAAAATTTTAATTGGTAAAATTTGTTGTTATGCTGATTCACCCCCCTCCCCCCTTCTATCCTAATATCACTAGCTCTATATGGAGTCGTGCATTTGTATCTCAAGCAAGTCAACAAATAGTACTACAACCATAGGAGCATTATTTAGGACAGGTTTTAATACAAAAAACTAGAAGTATAAATGTAATTTGATTACAAGGACTTTTTTTGGGAAAAAATTGAAAAAGATGTTGCTCTTCCATCCAACATGGCCCAAAAAGATTTTCATTTCTTCTTTTTTTTAAAACTAGAGTAAGTATATTGAAGTAGTGCCCCTTATGGGGTCAAGGGGCAGTTCCTCTTTTGGGGCAATGCCCTCAATGAAGGGGTAGTGCCCCTTGTGGGGGTTTGGAGGCAACACCTCTTGAGGGGTTTGGGGGTGGCAAGCGTAAATTAAAGCCTTTGGGACTACACAAACTGTCATGGCAGATGCCATTTTTCATAATTTTATCACTTTAACCATCCTCCAAAGGTCCTCGAAACCTTTCTTTTAAGGCTTTTTTTTCCATTTTCCCTTCTGTGGCCAATTCTTCCCCTTGGGACTTGTTGGATACATGAAGTTTGGTAAACTTGCTGGGTACTCAGGGACCTGTTTAGTGCGGACCACCTTAGGACTTGATGAGTCTTGGTGAGTCTAGGTGAATCTTGTAACTATGCTAAGGAAACATCATATCTTATATTTCTCATCCAACAACTCTCAGTTGTTTCATATTGAGTTCCTACCATTTGGTGAGAAGATTGTTCATTGGTTGTTCCCTCCTCTTTCCAATTCATGATGGCTGGAATAGGCTGCTAAATTATCTTTGGAGTTGATTTTTGATGGCTAGCTTCATTGCTATCCTTGGAGGTGATATTAAGTAATTATTGTATTAAATTCTTGCAAAGACACAATGTAACGATTTGCATAATGTTGAGACATGGACCAGCTAGGACTCGAACCTAGGACCTTCCATACGCTGTTGGAGTGCTCTACCACTGAGCTACTAGCCCCTCTTGGACCAGTCCATCGTTGGTCCGGGTGTGGCTTATTTCCAACACCAACACCCCCCCTTAAGCCACACCTCTCGTGTGCTTGGGGCTCCTAGCCTAGACTTGGCTCTGATACCATGTTGACCAGCTCCATCTCCATCGTATGCAGGCGAGTGGCTAGCTCCTCCCGAGCTGTGATGGCCGCCACCCGCTCTGTCTCTGTTGCCGAGGCACCATGTTGGGTACGTCTGAGCTGGTAGTACCCGTCCCTGAAAGCTTTCTCTACCTGCTGTAGCAGCAAGTGTACTCCACCAACCTCAGCCGTCTCCCCATGCCTCCAATCTGCCAACATCTCGGGAGTCTCCACAGCAGGCCAACCCCTGACCTCAAAACATCTCCCAAATTCCTCAGCACACCCGCCAGAGGCAAAGGCATGGAGTCCCTCAACGGCAGACTGCCCAACGATCTGCTCCCGAATAGAGACTGCCAATCTCCATGCGTTGGCCTCAACCTTAGCTGCCATCCTGTGCACATTGGCTCCCATTTTTGCCAAAAATACCTCTATGCCCTCCGACTGGCACACCGTAGCGGCCTGCTCCTGCTGGTGCATCTTCGCCATCTCTTCCTCAAACCCAACGGTGTCTTGTAGGAAATCCATCACCAACTCTTGCTGTCCGGCCTCCTAATGAGAACTACCCTCATCGAGGTCCACAATCTTCAAAAAAGGACGTGGCTGAGGTGAGGTAGGCGGGGGTCCCAGGGGTGTCATGGGAGGCATCATGACTCTAGCTGCTCTGAGAAGAAGTGTCCTCGGAGTCGTCCCCTTCCTCTGCACTAATATTGGCCTCTTCTGTAGCTTCTTCATCTATGTCCTCGTCAATTGTCTCCATCTCTTGTTCCGTGTCCACCTGTGGGGGTCTCTGTCACTTCCTGCTAGAATGGGCTTCCCCGCTACTTGCCATGGTATCCAGGTGGGTCCAAGAAAAAATGAAGGGCTGTGAAGGGTCCCTCGTCTCCCTCGGTTTCCATACGTGCTTCTTCTGTGTCACCTGTGTGCGTACGACGTCGAGGAACAACCCAATGGCTTGAAATGGCATATAGAAAGCCTTGTGTCTCAGCATCAAGAATTCGTGGATTCTATCAGACAAAACTGTTGCCCAGTTATACACCGTCCCGTTCCTCAGACTGTTCATCAGTGCAATCATGGGTACCGGCATGTCTGACGCCCAGCTAGTTCCTATAAGTCTTCTCTTCATATCATCCAGCAGACACTGCCAATCTCCTGGAACAATGTAGGACTTCTTCAATCCTCTACCCTTGGGTGCCTTGATCGCAGCCCATTCTCGGTCTGAGAGATCACTTCGACAAATTAACCGCAACAGTTGCTCTTTCCTTTCTTGCGACATCTTCGTGGCATTCTTGTCTATTTTCTTGCCCTTGTCTGGGATGCCAAATACCCTAGCAAAATTGTCGGGTGCAAACGAGACGGTCACAGTGCTCTGCTGGTACGAGAAAGTAGATGCTCTGGTCGCACTGTCATATGTAGTCACCATCAACCGCAGATACGATTCAAAATTTCTAATGGCAAATATGGGCATTTGAATTGCCCAATGTACCCGTGCCTTCCTGAGAGATTCTTTAATTGCATAATTATCTGGGGTTTCCAGCCACCAGGTCCTGCACACATTTCTGCTGAACCCTTCAAATGTAATAGTGTGAGGTGTGATTTTCTCGGGCATTGCCTTCTTCTTGGCTTTTCCTGTATCCGCTGACCCTGCAATTTTTACTCCCGACTGCAACATTCGCTTCCCCTTGTCCTTGGCTGCCATGCTTCCCTCTGCCATTTTCCTTGATTGTGATGGTTGATCTAACTGCTGCAATCATTTTCTTCAGTCTAGCTTTCCTAATTTCTGTTTTCCTAATTCCATTTGAATGATTTAACTGTTGGCGCCAATACTTAATAAACTTTTGAAATTCTGTTATGCTCTACCTTGTACGACAGCTTCTCCTTCTTATGCTATCCCTTGTATGACCTACCACTTATTGTGTACGAGCTCTCCTGGCAATGTACGGATAAAATCCCTTGTCGAATGCTTGTACTCCCTTTTCCAGCTACCGTATGGGTTTCATGTTGCACACGTACGGATTTCAACTTGCACGGATTGCTTGCCCTCTGACACCGTACAAATTTCCTCTTGTACGGATTTCTTTGTTCTTAAGGGCGTACGGATTTCACCCTTTGTCTCCCTTAGCCGTACAATTTTGTACAATGCTAAGCTGGCCGTACGGATTCTTTCTCCAATCTGCCGTAGGGACTTGTTCCTCTTCTGATCCGTACGGTTTGTTCTTTCTCCAATCTGCCAGTGGAAGAGTCCATTCAATGAGCAAATGTCATCTTCTGAGCAGCCATCGAGTTCAAGCACTCCTTCATTGTTTGGTTCCCTCTCGTCTTTGCCTTCATAGGAATCCCATTCCCATCTGTTTGAGTCCTTTGAATCCGAGTCGGATGATGCAAGCTCCTCGCCGACAACCTGGGTCCTTAGGTCAATGATGTACTTTTGCCCCCCTTTCTCCATGGAAAGGGTGTTCTTCTTCCAGTTGTGGTTCACCTTTGCTGTAACCAGCCACCCTCTACCTAAAAAGGCGTCATACCCCTTCTTCTTAAGTGGGATTACCACAAAATCTAGTAGGAAGGGTTGTGTGCCAATGGTTACTAGCTCGGCCATCAGGGTGCCAAGTGGCTTGATGTCGTGTTGGTCTGCTCCCACCAAGTTGAATGTGGGTGGCCATAGTGTTGGCTTCTTGAGCTTCTTCCATGTATCCTCTGACAACACATTCACCCTCGAACCTCCGTCCACGATGGTGTCCTTGAGGATAGCCCCGAGAATTCCCATTTCCACTACCACAGGATGCCGACAACTATTTAAGGCCAACAACATTGGGTTAGTCGAGGGGCTGACTAGAACTTCCGCCTGGGTCACACCTGAAGGTGCGTGTGCAGTGGTTTGTACGGAACTGAAAATGACGGTTCTCAGCTGTGGCATTGTGTCCTGAAGGTCCTTCACCCTTATCGATACCTCCATCTGCAAGACTTGCCCAATTATGTTATTTTCGGCTTCAGTATGGGATGATGTATTCACCACCTCTGCATTGTTCTGTCGTTGTGCCGTCATCTCGCGCTCAATGTTGGCTTTTGCCTCTCGTAATCTCTTCTTCGTATGGGGGTCGGGATAAGTGGCCTTTTTGGTTTGAGCATGGGTGATTGCTAGTACTTCTTTATCACTAGTCTTCTCAATATTGAGAAGATTACCCCCTGGCTTGGGGCAATTTGTCTCATCGTGGTCTCCAGGACCACACCATCTGCACAAGTGCTGCAGTGTCTACTCTTTCTGGCAATCCTGCGCAAAGTGTCCCCATTGGTTGCATGCTCGACATTGAATCATTGATCGTCCTTTGGCATCATACTGCATTCGACTCCGGTTATTGCTATTATTATTGTTGCCTCTTCCTCCCCTTCGGTTACCTCTGTAACCACCAGATGATGCCATGATGTTGGCTTGAGGCTGTGATGTGCCTGCTGTTGCTGATGGCTGCTCCTGGGTGAAGAGCACTTGGTTTCCCCGTGCTTCTATGTTGTAGGGACATTCTTTGGTGGAGTGTCCCAACACTTGGCAAATATCGCAAAAGGCCTTTTTTGGACAGGAGCCTTTTGTGACCTTCCTCCTTACATTCCGTGCACCACACTTCCTCATTTTTGCTGGTGCTTCCCTTCATGCTCTTGAATTCCTTCATCATGCGATGCATATCCTTTTGAAGGGCTTGCACCTTTTTACTCGACCCTCGTCGCTGCTACTTCCGTTGGAGGAGGAGTCCTCTCCAGAGGATCTATCTTTCTTTTTCCTAGATGTCTTCCCTTCACTATCCAGGTCCATTGCACGGATATAGGCATCTTCGTAGGATGTCGGGGGTACAATTTTCATTTTCCTTATGAGTGACGACTTTAAACCCTCCACAAACCACCTTTTCTTCAACCTATCGCCGGGCTGGTTGTCCATTCTTTCAAGCAATTCCTTCAGCGTCGGCTATATGCTCGGATGGTCTCACTTTTCCTTTGCTTGGTGCTCAGGATTTCTGCCACGATTTCATTATCGTCTCTGAGGAGTCGAAACTCTATTTCGAAGGCTTTGTGCAATTCATCCCAAGTTGTCAGCTTGGTTTTATCAGCATCCGAGTACCAATTGATGGCTACTCCTCATAGGGTGGTGGGGAATTGCACCACCCATTTCGCCCTGTTGGTGATGCCATTGGCCAACCAGATTGTCTCACTTGTACTATAGTGCCGTACGGGGTCTTCTTTCTCGTCTCTGGTGAACTTAGGCATTTTTTGCTGATTCGCCATTACGTTCCTTTGCGGTGGCCCAGTCTGCCCTCCAGAACTCGAACTTGACCCTCCAGGAACTCCTCCTCCAGACACTGGTCCTCCCCAAGGTACTTTGTCGAGATTTGGTCCGTTGGGTCCCACCAAGTTGCTCTGACTACCAGGGTGTGATGAGCCTGCACCGAACATATTGCTTCTACTATCGCGACCTTGTGTCCTTCTGACACCTTCGATCGCACCGTTATCGTCCGCCTCTCTGTTCTCGGTCTCTGTCTCCTCCTCCCTCCTGGTCTCGTCACCTCTATGTGGCATGTACGACTCTACCGTACTCGCGTCACCAATCTCTTCCAATGTCAGGGAAAGGTCCCCCAACGGCTTCCTGGTGGTTTCTATTAGTACGGAAACTTGGCCCTCAGCACGCGAGCCATCATTGCAAGTTGTGCTTTCTTCCACGAGTCTTTAGTCGTCGCTGACGTTCTGCTTGTTGCTCTAACCTCAGCGTCCTCGCTGCTGCCTCATGTGCATCTTCTTCCTCCCTCGGCACACGGTTTCTATCCTTATTTAGCGTCACGAGCTTCAATTCCTTCCTTCCGTGGGGTTGAAGGTTTGTCGACGACTTTCGTCACGTTCCTCCTCTCGTCGACTCTTTTCTTCAAATTGCTGCAAAATTTGCCGTCGACGGGTCTCGCGGTAGGTTTCTTCCCGACGAGTTTGGAGAGCAAGGAATGCTTGTGCCAGCAAGCTTGGCAAGTTGTTCATCAACTGATTTACGGTTGGACTTACACCAAGGGCACTCCACACTGCGCTCTTAGGGATGTCCTCGGTCGTGGCCTCCCTCCGTACGTAAGTTTCGATGGATGCCTGGAGAATGCAGGTGAAATCCCTTGTTAGTGGCCTTTGTTTTTTTTTTTTGAATCGTACGGTTGCCTGTTGTACGACCGTACGGTTTTTTCTTTTCTCTTTTTTATAATTATTTCTTCTAGAGGGTCCGGGATTGGTCGCCTGTTCATGGTATTGTTTTAATTTCGATCCATTGACGGCGTCTGGCACCTCCTTCCCGTCCAGCGTCCACAACTTAATCGCCCCGTTGGTATTGACCTCACGTACCTTGAAGGGTCCTAGCCATCGCACTTTAAATTTTCTTGGTTTGATTTTGTTCTTCCCATTGAATTTCAAGACTAATTGCCCAGGAGTGAAATTCATTCGTCGAAGATGCTTGTCGTGCCAAACCTTCCGTCTTTGCTGGCCTGCCTCTGTGGCCCATTGTGCCATCATTCTTTTTTCGTCCAACTTGCTTAAGGCATACAGTCTCTCTCTCAGGCTCTCCATATCCCCGAGTCTGTTTTCTATTGCAATGCGAAGGCTTGGCACCATGAATTCTGCTGGCACCACCGCTTCCTGCCCGTACATGAGTTTGAACGGAGTTTGACCCATGGTCACCTTGTAGGTCGTTCTATAGGCCCATAGTACAGAGGGTAACTTCCCCTCTCAATCTTCCTTTTCTACCCCGTAGGACTTGTAAATTACGGATACCAATATTTTGTTTGTGGCCTCAGCCTGGCCATTGGCACGTGGGTAGTACGGGCTCGATAATGAGTGAAAAATCTCTGAGGTCAACAGCCGTATGACATAGTTCACGAAGTGGGCCCCCCGGTCACTGGTCAACTGAATAGGTATGCCATATCGCGTAATGATTTGTTCGTAAATAGATTTCGCCGTGCTTACTGTCGAGTTATTCGGGAGAGCCCTCGCCTCCACCCACTTAGTCAAGTATTCTGTCGCAACCACAATGTACTGGCATCGTCATGTGCGGCTAGCCTTAAGAGGCCCTACAAAGTCGAGTCCCCATCGTTCGAAGAGTTCCTGTGTGTGTGACGGGTTGAGGGGCATGAAGTCCCGCTTTAGAGGTTTGCCCGCCCATTGGCAAGTGTCGCACCCCACGACCCACTCCTTGGCGTCGTGATGTACGGTTGGCCACCAGAGTCCTTCCAAAAGCACTTTGCGTGTTGTAGTGTCTGGGCCCATATGTCCACCTGCGGGTCCTTCGTGTGCTTCCCTTAATATGCTTGGGACTTCTTCCTCCATGACACAACGCCTTAATACCTAGTTTGGCCCCATTTTGTAGAGTAACCCGTTGATGAGCGAAAAAGTCCTGCTCCTTCATACGAGCTTTCTCCGTTCCCTCGGAGGCATACCCTCCAGAAATCGGGACGTCGACAGGTACTCTCCAATCTTCTTGTACCACGAAGGAAGTACGGCTATTTGGAACAAGTGCGCAGTCGGAAAATCATCATTTATTCCCTCTGGAGGTTCCCTCGACTTAATTTGGGACAGTTGATCGGCTATGACATGACTTCGCCCTGGTCTTACCACAATTGAAAATGTGAACTCCTGTAGTAGCAATAGCCAACGACTTATCCTCCCCTGGATAATAGGCTTGTTTACCAAGTACATGAGTGCCTGATGGTCTACGTAAAATGTGAATGGTGTAGCCAGTAGGTAATGACGGAATTTCTGTACAGCATAGACCATGCCGAGGGCTTCGCGTTCTGTGTACTGTAGTTCTTTCCAGCTTTCGAGAGCCACATGCTTGCAAAATAAACGGGGTGGTCCAACCCGTGTCCTCCTACCTAGGCTAGTGTAGCCCCGATGGCGTAGTTTGAAGCATCCACGTGAACGTGGAATTCCTTATCCTAATTCGAGTATGCCAGTATGGGTGCTCCCATCAACCTTGTCTTCAGCTCTTCAAAGGCCTTGCTCTGTGGCTCTGTCCAGATGTATGGTTCCCTTTTCCGTGTCAACCTATCCAACGGGTGGGACACCGCAGCGAAATTCTTGATGAACCTCCTGTAGTACCCCACATAACCAAGGAAGGACTTTATCCCCGTGACGTCCGTAGGAGGTTCCATTTCTACTATTACTCGAATCTTGTCCCGGTCCGTTTTCAATCCTTCTTTGCACACAATGTGTCGAAGCAATCTTCCCTGTGGTACCATGAATCTACATTTCTTCGGATTGAGGGCCAACCGTGCCCTCTGACATCTCTCTAGGCACTCCCCGAGGGTTTTTAGGTGGATGTCCTGTCCGCTGTAAATAGAGCAATCGTCCAGGAAGGCTTTGAAGTTCCCCACCGACATCTTGTCGAAGATGTGCAAGATGATGCGCTGGAAGGTGGCCGGTGCATTGCATAGACCGAAGGGCATTTGGTTGTATGCATACACACCGTCCTCCACCACGAAGGTTGTTTTCAACTTATCTTCCTCCGCGATTGATATCTGGTTGTACCCAGAGAACCCATCCATGAAGGAATAGATTTCATGTCCAGCTACTTCCTCCAAGATGTTGTCGGTGAATGGTATGGGAAACGGGTCTTTTATAGTGACAGCGTTCAGACACCGGAAGTCTACACAGATCCGGATCTGATTGGCCTCTTTCTTGAGGGAAATCGCAATGAGAGACACCCATTCGCTTGTCTGCACTTTGAAGATTATGCCCGCTTCCAACATCCGCTCAATTTTGTCGTTCACCCGTGCAACATAATTTTTGTTCATTTGGTAAGGCCGCTTCCTCACCGGTTGGGCTCTCGGTACCAATGTTATTCGGTGTACACATAACTCTGGGGGCACATCCTTCAGGTCCTTGTACATCCATGCAAAGACATCGTTGTATTCAAGGAAGATTTTGAAGGCTGCAGCCTTCGGCATTGGATTCTAGTCATCTCCTACAAGGATGAATTTGGGGTCACTCATCCCCCTGAGGTTTGTCTCCTTTAAATTGGCTTCCTGGTATTTAATGGGCTCCCCCTTCGGGAATTGGTGTCGGTGTCTCGTTCACCGAGGCCTCCCCTTCCTTGTACTCGCCATATTCCGGGGGAAATATATCTGGTTCTTCCTCAATGCTCAATACATTGCACGAAGGTGTAAATAATTCATAATCCCCCATTTGCCAATGGAAGAGGCCATTCAGGGAGTCCTCGTCGTCCCTTGAGCATGCCTCCAATTCTAACACCCCTTCGTCACTAGGCTCCATGCGGCGTCCGTCTTCGCCCTCCCCCAATTGGTCTCCCTCCGATTCTGAGTTGGAGGAGGATGCTAACTCCTCACTCACCATCTGCGTACGGAGATCGATCACGTACTTTCTCCCCACGTTTTCCAAGGACAGCGTATTACGCTTCCAGTTATGGTTCGCTTTTGCTGCAATGAGCCACCCGCGCCCAAGGATGGTGTCATACCCTTTCTGCTTCAGGGGAATTACTACAAAATCCAACACGAATGCCTGTGTGCCAATCATCACTTGTTGGCCCATGAGGGTACCAAGGGGTTTAATCCCATGCTAATTCGCCCCTAGTAGGTTGAACGTGGGGGGCCACAACGTAGGCTTCCCCAGTTTTTTCCATGTCGCTTCTGGGAGCACATTTACTCTCGACCCTCCGTCCACAATAGTGTTTGTCAAGGTAGTCCCCAGTATGCCCATTTCTACCACCGCCGGTTGGCGTCCGCTGTTGACTACCAACAACATGGGGTCGATCGTGGGGCTTCGGACCTCCCTTAACATAGAGTCGGCTGTGGGTCTCACGACCTCCCTCATTTTCACCTGTGAAGGTACAGAGTTTAAGATAGTCGTGTTTAGCTGCGGCATGGTCTCCAGGAGGTCTTGAATTCTCACGGGTACCTCCATCTGCAATATTCGCCGTAAGATTTCCTCCTCTCCCCTCGTCCATAGCGGACTTGCAGTCTGGTGGCTGTTCTGCCTTTGTGCAGCCATTTCCTTTGTGATCTCGTCTCTTGCTTCCCGCACTCTCTTGGTCTCCGTGTGGGGATTTGGGTATGCACTCTTTTTGGCCTGCGCCCTGGTGATTGCCAATACTTCCGCCTTCTTGGGTTCTATGTTTAGAAGGTTTACACCAGGCTTCGGGCAATTTGCGTCCTCATGGTCACCTGGCCTGCACCATCGGCAGAGGTGCTGAGGAGTGGCTTCCTTTGTGCAATCGCGGGCAAAGTGTCCCCACTGATTGCAGGCCCTACACTAGATCATTGGCCGGCCCTTGGCGTCATACTAGATCTTGTTTTTGTTATTGTTATTGTTGTTATTTCTTCCGCTGCGTCGGTTATCTCGGTATCCTCCAGATGACGCCGTTGTGTTATTTTCCTGGCCCGTACCTGCTGGTGTGGATGTTGTGGCCTGCTCCGTGAACAACACCTGATTCATTTGCGTACTTCGGGTTTTCATGTTGTATGAGCACTCCTTGGTGGAGTGCCCCATCACTTGGCAAATCTCGCAGAATGCCTTCTTCTGGCAAGTACCATTTGTGTGCCCTTCCTCTTTGCACTCAGTGCACCATGTGTCCCCTTCGTTCCAACCAGTGCTTCTCATTATTTTGAATTCCTTTCTCATTCGCTCCATGTCTTTCTGGGGCGCTTGCACCCGTTTGCCAGCCTCGCCGTCGCTGATGCTTTCCTGTGAAGAGTCATCCTCCTCGGACAAGTTATCCTTCTTTTTTTTCTTTGATGTCTTGGTCTCGCTCTTGAGATCCATCGCTCTATTGTATTCGTCTTCGTACGATGTAGGTGGAACAATTTTCATCTTCTTTTGGAGGGAGTGTTTCAGTCCCTCCACGAACCATCGCTTCTTCAACCCATCTGCTGGTTGACTCTCCATTTTTTCCAATAGTTCCTTCAGCCGTCGACTATAGGCTCGGATAGTCTCATTCTTGTTCTGCTTCGTTCCATAGATCTCAGCGACTATTTCGTTGTCATCTCTCAAGAGGCGGAACTCTATCCCAAACTCCTTCTTCAGGTTGGGCCATGTGCCGACTTTGGCCTTATCCATATCTGAGTACCAGTCTATGGCCACTCCTCTCAAGGTTGCTAGGAATTGTGTTACCCATTCATCTTGATTGGTAACACCGTTTGCTGACCATATGGTTTCGTACGTTCGACAATGGCGGACAGCATCTTCCTTCTCGTTGCCGTTGAACTTTGGTAGTTTCTGTTTGCTCGGCATTGATGGGGGTCGTCTCCCATGAGGTGGCTGTAGCTGTGTCTGAGCCCTTGCGCCACTCCCTTCGGCGCCCATGGTGTGTCCTGCGTGGGTGATTGGGGGTACGGTGTTTTGCCTGTCGTGCGTCGTACCTACAGCCGTACGGTTGTCCTCCCCTTCGTTCTCACCTGCGCCCACTCTTGGCTCCCGTTGGTGATCCCCACTTCGTGGTGTAAGGGATAAGTTTCTAAACTGATCCCGAGTCTCCTCGACTAGATTCTGTCGTAACCTTGTTTCTTCCAGAAACTCTTCGTGGCTTCTCACCCTACGGTGTTCTGGCGACCTGTAGAAATTTCCCTCGGCTTCTACACCCTCCGTGACACCTCCTTTGTTCCCTTCGGGCCACCCTTCGTTAGGTTGTCCTTCGGCAAGTTGCCTCAGCCTCCGTCTATGTTGTTCTACTTGCTGCTTCAGAATCAAGGCCCTTTGCGTGGCCTCCCACTCGTCCATTCCTGCTTTTTTATTTCTATCTTTATTCAATAGGTTGGGCATTAATTGCCGCACATTTCCATAACTCACAATACGTAAATCAAAACACGTCTTTATTAATTCATTTCGTCAGATACAACTCGTGTCAATTCCCTCCTGGCCGGGTGCCATCCTGTTCCGCTTCTCGTCAGTTGTTGTCTTCGTACTGTTGAAGGATTTGTTGGCATCGCTCTTCCTGGGCAATCTCCTCTAGGCGAGCTTGTTGTGCCAGCGATGCCTGTGCAAGTTACCGGGGAAGATGGTTCATCAACCGATTTACTGCCGGGCTCACCTCCAACGCTGTCCACACGAGACTTGGTGGGATTTCCACCTCCGTTGCCTCTCGTCGAATGTAGGTCTGGATGGCTACCTGGAGCAGAATTAAAAATTCTCTCGTTGTGGTGTCTTCTCCTGTGTAAAGTTCTGTTCGCGCGTCGTCGGCCTCTGGGTTTACCTCACCAACGGGTAGGCCCATCGTGTCCGTGTGCCATCCGCGTCTTCCGTTCTCGAGTACGTCTAGGCAACGGCGCCAAATGTTTGCCCTCTCGGGTGAATAACTTAAAACATAAAGCACGTAATGCAGAATAATAACGCCATAGATATCAGACAAGTATAAGAGATGTCATTCCATTCATAATTGTGTGTTACAAGTTACATTCCGAAGTATATAAAGATACCGAGGGGGTGCGAGCGCCAACCATCGCACCGCAACGACCAGCCCTCGGTTGGCAACTAACCAAAACAATTACACATAATTAACTAGTCTTATTTTCGTGTGCAATATTGCCGCCAACAAACTCCGTCGGTTCTTCCTCGGGATTGCTGCTGGTCCCCTCGCTTACTGGTTGCCCCATTATCGTCATGCCATGTAGCATGTTCCCGTCTTTCCAAGTTCAATTTGGCAACGGCGCCATATGTTTTCCCCCGAGGGGTGTGTGTTTCAATAGTGCATAACAGTAAAAAAATGTAGGAAATATGACAGTATACAGCAATGCAAGTAAACAAAAGAACTCAGATGTATGTATTCATTAATGTCAAATGCTAGTACATTCACAACATCACTTTGTTCCACAATAACTTCACCCCGAAATAGGAAACCAAGTACATATATATAGGTGTCGGAGTAGGTTGTCCGGTGCCAACTGCCGACAACCGTCTCATAACCACTGACCCTTAACACTCGTAACGTTCTAATTACAATATGACGTAATTACCCTACAACACATAATAATGGAAACCTTCAATGGCATATGTCTTTTAAAATTTTTTATTATTGTCGTCCGTGTAACTTGTAATGAATGAGGACTAATTCCTAAATGCTAATTCTTAAGAAACTTTGTTTTTCAAAAGTATGTCTTTACCCATGTTTGAATAAGTTAAGGAAATGATTAGAAGTTTTACCGTATAATTTGCAAATGAATAATCATGCTTATTAAGGTTCTAGAGAGTCTATGAAAAATAGTTTATAAGAATGAGATTATAACATAAGAGTGTCCTCCATATGCCACTGGGTTCCTTAATGCCAATTATTCTACTTCCATCAATCCTTTGTGATTGTCTACTCTATTGCCTTCCACTGTAATAATTTTAATAATATTGGAGCTTCTATTTAGATGCAGGATAAGGAAGCTAAAAACTCTGCAATCTTCATTTCTCATAATATCCAAGCCTCCAGAAAATCCCATGTTTCCTTTGTAGCTCTTACTTATTTAATAAACTGAAACACTCCATGGTCAGTGGAATACAGTATTGTTATTGTAATGATTTTTTTCTTTTATCGAGACAATTCCATTCATCAATGGGAGAAGAAATGTTCAAAGGTTGTTTGTGGTCTTTTCAAAGTTCCTTGCATTTATTATTGGATTTGATTATGGTTGAACGTTTATATTCCTGTATCTGCTTCTTACAAGTTTACTAATTGGAGTACTCATTCAATATATATTTTGAGAAAATCATTTTTTTTTTCTGTTTTTGTTTTGACAGGATCTTCACGCTCAGCTGCAAGAGCTAATCCCAGAACAACAGGTTTGTCTCTGCAACAAATGAAGTATTTCTGAATATACCACATTCTTATAAGGGTTAACCAGTTGAGATTCTTTATGCACCATGGTTTTGAGACGTCTTTTGACATCTAGTTGAAACTTTTTCAATGATACTGTTTGAGAAATGAGCCACACATGAACTATAATAAGGGGCCTACTAGAAAAGCCCCCGTCATAAAAAGAACTGGTGGCTCAGTGGTGGTTTGCCCCAACAAACATTAGAGGTCCTAATTTCGATTCCTAGCTGTTCCATCGAAAATAACATGGTATCAAGGCCAGACCAGGATCCTATCCTGACCCTACCAGAAGGGTCCAGGCACAAAGAGGACAGGTAGATCAGCAGTAGAGCACCAATATGTACATGGGGGTGTTTGGTATAATTCGTTGTTGGTCCATGGAAAATAACAAAAACACCTTGAGTTGCATCTCAATATGAGAATTTCAAGTCTGGGAGGAATGCAATAGGATTTATATTGACATTGTATTTCAGCACTATAACATATCTAATTCCAAACATCCCTGATGAAATAATGGATTATAACCAAATATAATCTTTCATAAAATCTGCAAATGAATAGACATCTGAGTCTCTTGGATTTTAGAAAACTTGCCTAAATCATGTTGTATTGCTTTAGGTGCATTTACCACAGGAGCATACATGACATTGTGAGTCGCTTTCACATAACTACATGCTCCCAGACTCTCCAGCCCACACCTTGCTATCCCTAATAATTCTTGTAAAATTTTTGAGATCTAACCCATATGCTATCTTCTATCTATCAGACTCTTGTGTCATGCACACACACCCTATTCTCAACTCGGATGTAGTGATTATGGTGAATGGAACAGCTGAAAACAACAGAGACTTCACTTGGCTCCCTGTGGATGATGACAGGCTGTACACAATGGTGATCAATATCACCCTTCCACATGTTCACATCTGCTAATAATCCCAGCTGTGAAACAACATGCAAAATTAATTCTACTGAAATCAGATGCTCCCCTTTACCCCACAGGTAAATTTGATGGATGGAAATAAAGCAAGGAGAGTGAGGGTATGTGTGAACGGCTTGCAATGCTTTGAGATTTTGTTTGTAAAAGTTATGGCCAGATACCTCTTCTCTGGTCTTCCTGTGCAATCTCTAGGACAGACTGAGGCTTAGGACTTTATAAATTGGGACTGAGGCTTCTGTACACATCAATGTCTGGCTCAGTTGGCTCAGCCAATTATCTTCCATCAAAGGTTGAAATGACTAAAATATAGCCCTATGTTACTGATCTTCAGCTGTAACACATGCTCCTCCCCAGTCTATAACACTCCACAATCTCACCAAGATAGAGGATGTTGAGGCAATGCCATTCCCATCTTTCAGCCAATGTAGCTCATGCATCCACTGCCCAGAGTACAATCCCAAATGTTACCATTTAAAACTCCATGTCCCAAGAAATGAACAACCTAAGGGCAATCCCCGTATCTCTTCTCCCAGACCATTTCCTTCAGGCAGACCCTGAGGGAGTTATGCAACTAGCTGCTTAATATACACAGCATTTCCCACACTCATCCAACGGATTCCAAACTCCCACAGCTCTGATGAATCCTTTCTGCATTTTCTGTGCCTTTTGATTTAATTTAGATTGCCTTCCTTTGTATGCATTCCATTTCCACCGAACTCTGGGGCTTCCAGCATCTTCTCCTGACATGATTATGTGGAGAGCCCAAAGTTGGTTAAATAATTTCTCTCAGAAGATATCAGAATAGGGTCCAGGTGAATTCATAAATATTCCCACATTGCAGTGAAGAGATGTAAGATGTAGATCCTCCACCAGAAGCTTGGCAATCATGGCATCCATCACAATTTGAAAATATTCTGCATCAGCAAGTGGTTCTTCTGCAACAGCTGGAAAGAACTCTAAGAACCTGCAATACATCCATCAACCAAAGATGTAAGTTGCTGATTCTGGTATGGAAGCTCACCAATTATTATTACCCAGGTTTGGTATGGTTGGGTAGAGCATATAATATATGCACTGTTGGGGATTTTGAACCTTGTTGCAAAGAACCAATGGACGGGGATGATGAAAACTATACAATAGTCAACAACACCTGTGTAATCTATCTAACATGTATGGAAGTAAATCAAATAGTATGCATCCACAAGATTACACAAGACAGAAAAAGTGTATGTGAGAAACCCTTATGGGAGTAAACCCACCACCAAAAGGTGTTTAGTTATATTATTAAGAATCTAAACAGATTCAATATAACAAGGTATTTGGAAACTTTTTATAGATACTGAATCTACAGCATACTATTTTTTTGCAATTGCTGTAACTGTTATACATGAATGATGTACAAGATACTGTCAGTGTCGTAGACTTGAATTTGTTACCGCAAGTAACCTCACATTCTAACAAAGTGATACACACACACACACGCACACGCACACACATTATAATCAATATCTGCGACCTTTACACTGTTGGGTACATGTACATTTTATTGATATAAACGGCACTACTAGCTCCTTGCTTTTGGTAGCTCACAGCAATATAACATTACTCTTGACTGCTTGTGATAGCTCACACCGATATAAAACTAGTGCTGACTGCTCGTGCTATCTAGTTGCAGCTAACAAGACATTATCTTGGCTTCAAATCTTGTCACATTTCACAAGTTTTGCTGGACATGCTCTTGTTTTACTTATTAGGATCCAACAAATACTTAACTCATTGTGGTTGTGAGTTATTCCAAATACCTTGCTGTTGCTACTAAACATCACATGTGAAACAACATATATGATGTAGTGAAAGCCCTGCAACATAATTGTCATGTGTAAATCAGCATGCCTATTATACTGCAATATTTGAATATTTATAGCATATTACTGCAACAAAGACTGAGGCAAACTCTTCCTACAAGAACTCTCTTGTGAATGTCACCGAAGTCCTAGCATTCTCCCACTTGGTCATGTGAACATTCTTTCATGCAGTAGGATAGAGCTACTTAGTTAAGCTGTATATCTGAAAATAATATAATGTAAACCTCATACAAGCCACTGAATGAGAGTGGTATTACTAACACTTGTAGGCCTTATATTTATGCTGGAGGCGTTCCTTATGAGAACGATTGGCCTGACTTGAGGGGTTGACGGTTAAGTATGTAGAAGTGAGCAAGACGATGTAATGCATCCCAGTCATCCAGTGCTTTTCGCTGTTCTCTATTTTTGCCGTTATCAATTTTTTCACGACAATCAAAATGATAAATATCTTTGTCTGGAATCGCTGCCTGTGAAATCAACAGTTCAGAGGAAGGCACCGATATTATTTCTTATAATGCAAAAGATGCACTGTATTTGCCAGGAAAGTAAATTGAATTCCTGCAAGTATAACTTAATCAAAATGAACACCACATAATCCATAGCATTTTCCATGCATTTCATGATTGCATTGTTCCAGGCTTCAGGACTCAATTCATTCATGGCAGTCTTCTATAATAAAAGCCCTGTAACCAGAAATTACATTATTGGATTTTATGGTCTCAAGGCATAATTTCGCCTTTTCATTAGCTTCACTGCCGACTACATTTAGTTCTATCATATGAGGGTTTCTTCCAGAGAAGCAAAGGCAACATTCTCTGCATTTACAACAGGGTTTTGATTTCCTGTTTGGAAACAAACAATTCAAAAATGAGGTAAAAGTTCTTGCAGCAGAGATTTTCACTGTTCCTCTTGGCCCATAGAAAAGATATATGGGGGCAATCTTTAGTTTCACCATTGCATTCATAAGGTATTTTCTTACAATATTCTGTTTAATGAAATCCTTGAAGGACTTAGGTCTATAATTTTGGCTAAAACCCAAATGATTCTCTTCGTGCCTCCTCACAATGTGATCAAGATCACATATTCTTCCATGATGTTCTTGATTTGTCAATGAATGAAATGGGTACTTCATCTGGGTTTTCCTTCCATTAAATGCAGAAGTCCTGTGATTTTTGTGTTTTCTGTTCTTAGATGCAATTATTGAATCCATTATTTGGTGCTTATGATAGGACTCATCAGATGAAAAATTACAGCTTTTTTTAATCTCTTTACAACAGACTGAATTGCATGGGGAGTCTGAAGAGCAATATACAAACCCATTATAAAATCTATATGATGAACATAAGCTAGGTGCAATATTACAATTCATTTTACGGATTCTCCTTTCTCTTGGAAGTCTCCTGGCAGGATTACCGCTCTTGTTGGGACTTTTGTTGCTTCTATCAAATACTTTTTTTAGAGCCTGAGATCTGGTACAATTTCTGAAATCATGGTCCACCATGAAGCTAGTTTCTACCTCCAAATCTGTTGGTGAACTTGAATAGCTATCATATCTGCCAAAAGAGCTGGATCCATGTTTGTCATTCATTGCTTCTTCCCTGCATGTTTCATTCACAAATATATCCTTCTTTGAAAAATTCTTCAGCATTCGCAGGTTCATTTGTGCTGCATTTTGATTTTCCTCCATTCTTTTCTATATTATCTAGAAGAAAAAGCCACCACTTTTAAGTTAGCAGAACACCAATGATCATCAAATTGCGCACTGCTAATAATGCAGGATTTTGGTCCTCATTGTTTCAAAGAGATCAGTGGAATTAATATTGAAACACTAATAGATTTAAAGGATGAAGTTTCCGTAGTTCATATTAACCATAACAATAAATTTTTAGATTCGACTGTGTATAATTTTTATTATCAACGTTTTCGATTGAACTTCATCATCCATCATTAAAATGAGCTAGCAAGAAAAGAAAGGAATAATAAACAAGTTTGATTGGAAAGACTGATAATAAAAATTTCCCAGTCAAATTCAAATATCTATTATAAATCACTGACAGATTAGTTCATCTTAAACAAACCTAATTCTTCTGTACCTAGTATTATTCTTCTACAGATTTGTTCAGCAGTTTTTATTCAAATGATTCATCGTTGGATTGTTCATAGAGGTTTTTTTCCAATATGATTGATTTTTGTATTTTTTTCTTTTCTTACAAAATCACCTTTCTCTCATTGTCTGTACTGACATGCAGGGAAAATTGCAAGGTAATAAAAATAACATATAGAGAAAATTGCATGAAATATATGTCGCCATAATAACTCACATTCATTTCAATTTTATCTTGTGATTGTACGTACTAAAAAGTAATATCAATAAATTTTAATTTTTTATATAGAGGTATTTCAATGAATACAATTACCACACTTCATGAAATTAGTGCGTTTAGGATAGTTTGAGACACAAATTTGTCTAGCAATTTTGCAAAAGTTTCGTTATTTTTTATGTCATTCATTGATATAGTATGATTTTCAAAAAAGATTAAATTTCTCTCATGCCAAAAAGAATGATCATTGTAAAGATAGCCCAATTGTATATGAGGTGTTGTTAATTTAATAAGATCAGTGGGTAAAAGTTGCATGTCAAGATAACAATTTCCAACAAGTTGAAAGAAACACAATTAAGATCTAGAAGTTAGATTTTATTAGGGGTTTCTTAACAAAACCCCAAATAAAATTCTTTGTACTTTGTGGGCAGTTATAATAGAGGTTACAAGAGTATTATTGATCATAAGGGTGATATATATCAATTTCAATATTATTGACAAATATGTTGTTTATTTTTCATATTAATTTATTACATTATATAAAGACAATCACTACAATTACCCTGGTAGAGATGCATGCGAAATGTGGAATCATAAACATGTCACTTTAACTGTTAGTCTCTCTACTTTTACCTCTTAAGCTTTCTATCTATACCTCTCCCAATATCTCTTTTTCTCCATCTCTCTGTCTTTCTGCTTATTAAATTTATTTTTTATTAAACACTACATTTAATTTATGTTAGATATATTATTTATAATCATGTCTTTTATATATATATCTAGAATTTATATTTGAATTATATTTATTATTGCTATCATACATCATGTTTTATATAACATACATTATTAAATAATAATATAATATAATATAGAACTAATACATAGAGAGAGAAGGGGATAAATAGGACCTAAATAGAGGAAATAAATAGAGAGAGAGAGAGCTGATAGAGAGAGAAAAAGAGAAAAGGGAAGATAAATATAGATATTTCTCTCTAACTCTATATCTCCCTCTATCTATATATCAATCCCTCAATCTATTGTGCTATATCTAAGCCCTCTACTACCTCCCGCTCTCTCTCTCTATCTCTTTCTATCCATAATTTCACACTCTCTATCTCTCTATCACTCTCACTATCTCTCAGTCTCTTTCCCTATCCTTCTTTATCTCTCTATATCAGCCATTATCTATATCTCTCTATATCAGCCACTATCTATATCTCTCCCTCTCCCCCCTCTTCTCTATCTCTTGATCTCTCCCTTATCTTGATCTCTTCCTCTATCTTCCTTTCTCACCCTCTATCTCTAGACATATATCTCCCCCGCTCTATCCATCCATATCTCTCCTCTCTCTCCCCTTTCCCTATTCTTATACCTTTATACCTACATATCTTTGCCTTTTTTAATCTTAATCTCTCCATATTTCTTCCTCTCTCTCTCTCTCTCTCTCTCTCTCTCCATATATATATATATATATATATATATTTATCTCTTCCATCTCTATTTATGCATTTGTCCTTCTCTACATATCTATATCCTTCTCCACCTCCATCTTATCTCTATCTTCCTTTCTATCTTCTTAACCCCACTATCTTTCTTCCCTCCTCTTATATCTCTTTTTCATCAATAACCATCCTGTTGTGACCATTTCACACATCGCCCCATTGCAAATGGGGACCCCCTTTTTTCGCTCGCTTTTCGCTTCGCTTTTTGGATTTTGTTAGTCAGTCAGTTGTCTGGATTTAGGGTTAAGCCTTAGGGTTTTAATTAACGTCTTTTCAAGCCAGAGTCCAGTCAGTTTTGAGAGTTTTTGAGCTTCTTTCGTAGGATGCAAACTTTGAATGCAATGATTTCGCCAAATTGGTCTATTTTCAATTGGAATTTTGAGTGCATAGCTTAAATTTGTCTAAGTGTTGATGATGAAATGTGAATTTTTGTCCAATTGACTAATTTTGACCAAATTTTGACTTTTTTGATTTTTGATTCCGGGCATTGAGAATGGTTTGTTTTCGCCTCGTGAATTGATTAAACTTGTAAAATCATGTTATTTTGGCCTGTAGGAGCAAAATCGCTCCTGTCCCTCAGTGAAGGACGGGAGCTCGTTTTCAAATATCTTACTATTCCTGCAGAGTCGAGATGAATTTCGAATTGTAAGTGATGGCGAAAGGCGAGATCTTTCCATTGAATATAAATTGAAGATTTTCATGAACACAGAAATGCCTCCAAGAGCAAAATCGCTCCTGTCCCTCAGTGAAGGACCGGAGCTACAAATCAAATTTTGCCTTGTCCTTGCAAGATTTTGACGACTTGACAATTCGAAGAGGTCCAAGGGAAGATGTTTTATCAGATGAATATAATTTGAAGTGCAAATATGAAGGAAAATGACCCAGAATGCTAAAATCACTCCTGTCCCTCAGGAAGGGACCAGGGCGAAGTACATTATAGCTCCTGTCCCTCTCCAAGGGACCAGAGCGATATTCTTCATAGGACAAAATTCAGGCAAAGATCAAGACAAGTTTGTGTTTGATGGCAAGGAAGACGATGAAATGAACTCATTGAAGATAAATTGAAGATTTTGAAACGTCAGCAAGGACCCAAAATGCCTAGTTCGCTCCTGTCCCTCAGGAAGGGACCAGAGCGATTTTTGTTATGCATGATTTTCTTGTCCAGTTTCAATCGATCCCAAGGCATGGATGAATGGAAGGGCGCATTACGAACCCGTTGAATATAACTTTGAAGGTCATAAAGTGAAATGAAGACCACAAGAGCTAGAATCGCTCCTGTCCCTCTCCAAGGGACCAGGGCGATATGATGGTAATATTGCTTCTTATTCAAGTTTAAAACCGTTCCTCCAAGATCAAGACCTTCCAAGATGAGGAACAAGGGGGCAAGGACGTTTCAAGGCATTTTCAATCAAGCACAAGTTACCAAGGTCATCACATTGAAGGAATTTGCACTCTAAGACCCAGTTCGCTCCTGTCCCTCAGGAAGGGACCAGAGTGATATTTCCATAAAGGCATGAATTTCAAAAAACAAGCAAGTGTCAAGCTACCAAGAGAATCGAAGGGACGTCATTTCACGCATTGAAGATAATTGCAAGTTGAAGAAAACAAGAACAAGCTCACAATGTTGAACTTCGCTCCTGTCCCTCAGGAAGGGACCAGAGCGATATTGGCTATATTGATCAATTTATCCAAAAATGACATTAAGACAAGGCTTCACAAGGTCATACAAGGTTCAAGGCGTCTTTTGAAGGTGATATATTAAAGTTTGGAACGTCCAAATGTTGTCAAACAAGCTAAAAAGCTCATATCGCTCCTGTCCTTTGGACAAGGACCAAAGCGATTTCATCAAAAACACTCATACTCCTTCAAAGTCAAGGCAAGGCGAGAATGGACAAGGTAAAAGACGCTATTTGGAAGGCAATGAACGAAGAACGAAGGTTAGATGTTTACGAATTTAAGCCAGGACATGGAGATCGCTCCTGTCCCTTTCCAAGGGACTAGGGCGACGTTAGCCAAAACACATAATATCCTTTGAAAATCACGTTAAGATAAAGACGCACAAGGTCTTAAATTGCATTTGGAAGATGATACAAGGAAAAGTTCATATCAAGATGGAGAATTTCAAGCAAAAACCTTAGGATCGCTCCTGTCCCTCTCCAAGGGACAAGGGCGATGATACATCCAAAGCCACTTATGCGCACGTGCAAGGCGATCTAACTTGAAGGACCCGACAAAATGGGTGATTTGAACGTGGAAATGAAGAAGTTGAACGTGGAAGTTACAAGAAATCATGACAAAAATGGTGAATCGCTCCTGTCCCTCTCCAAGGGACCAGGGCGATGAGGTACGTCTACTCCATTTTCAAAATTTGGCGCTCAAATGAACATTTTAAATTTACCTTAAATGCTAAGATCGATGAGTTTTGAAAATCCTATTAAATTAGCATTTAAAAAATTGCGTTTGGCATTTATTAATTATTTTGCCTTGTTTAAAAATTGAAATTTATTAATTAAAAATCAAAGGCATTTAATAATTAATTAATTAATCAAAAAAAAAAAAATCGAATGGAGCGCTTTGACATGGAGGTCGGCCTTTATCATCTAATTAAAATCGTTTAAAAATTGATTTATATCACCAAGTCGGCCTTAATGAATGGAAGAGGTGAGCGCTATAAAAGGAGAGTGAAAACTATCATTTTTACATCATTATTTTATCATTCAAGTGCGAGCCTTCATCCCAATCAAAGGTGGTGCGAAATTGTGTTTGAAGAAGTGTGAATATCATCCAAAGGTGGCGCTAATACTTCCAAGGTGGTGCGATATTTGAAGATCTATATTGAGCGAATTTGCCAAGATTTGAAGGTCACGTTAAAGGCGATATTTGAAGATCACGTCAAGGACAAAGGTGGCGAAATTGATTTCTTGAGGAGATCACGTTGAAGATCATCTACACCTCAATTTTGTCTAGGCGAATTTTGTTCTTTTTGCATTCTAGAGTTAGCTCTCTATTGAGGTATGGCGATTTGATTTTATTGTTTTATTTATTCATCGTCATATTTTAAATTTTGAGTTATTTTGAATTTTGAATTCCTAGCTCAATCGTTTTATTTTAGGAAATGATAACTCAAAGACTTATCATGAAGTTTCCTAAAATTTATGCTCTAATCTTTGTTATTTATTGCAAAATCTAGCTTCTCATTATGAAATGTTGTGTAGGTATGGCGACCCCGAAGGCGGGAGCATCCACCAGTCGCTCAGCTCTCATGAAAGAAGATCAGAAGACCGAAGAAGTGGAGACCAAGATCGTGTCGAAGTGGAACAACATTGGAGATACCAACTTGGGGAACTTCAGCACGAAGAAGTTTCGAGAGGTCCCTTACATTGGCAAGCCATCACCTGTCGCCCGGAGAATAATCGAGAGTGGTATCATTAAGGCGGCCGGTTTTCCTCCAGCTGTTCAGTGCCACGAGTTGATGATCGAGTGTGCTCGTCACTATGATCCACAGTCCAGGACGATCGTGTCCAAAGAGGGAAACACTTTGGCGTACCTTTCAGAGGAAGCTATAAGTGAAGCTTTCCATCTTCCAGAGCACAGGGATATGATATACAAGAGCATAGAAGGAGCCAGATCAATGTACGAAGATGATCCAGATGCTTGTCTAAGCATTATCAATAAGAACTGGCTACTCAAAAGCCGTCCCCGTCTGAGCAAGGTCCCGAACACACCGCACAGGATTGATTTCCAGGAGGAGTACAGAGATTTAATTACCATGCTCAACCGAGTTACAGGAGCCCCTCATGCCTTCTATTTTGAGAAGTGGATGTTTTACTTCATCCAGGTGATTGTTCAAGGGAAAGGTACGATACATTGGGCTAGGATGATTAGCCATTGCTTGGACGTACAGTTGAGGAGACTCAAGGCTACTAAGTCCTTCCACATGAGTTCATATGTCATCTATGCCTTGATCAGGAGTGTTGAATATGCAGGACTACCTCACAGAGGAGTGATTGGAAGAGGACCCGGCGAGGTCAGAGCTTGTGATTCCTATGCCTACTTGCATCATCCGCCAGGGAGCAACTATAAGTTGGTTAATGATACTTTCACGATGAACATCACAAGGACGTTGCAAGGTGGAATTCACAACAGGTTATCTCAGGATGCCCAGGAATTCATAAAGAGGTATGGTGCTTGGTTCATTAAGTTTCCCAAGTTCACTTATATTAGAGTGCATGGATGTCCTTTACCTCCATACATGTTGCCGAGATATCCGACAGACAGAATTGTGTTACTTGAAGTAACAAGACAGTTGGTAGCATATGTGAAGGCATTCAGACACAGACATCAGAATGGAGTTCCAGTACCTATCATTTTGGGTAATTCAGTTGAGGTATGTCCTAATGCTTTAGCTATGGATGACGCAGAGAAGGAGTTAGCCTTGTATTCTTTTTCATCTTTTGCTTTGAGAGAAAGCTTTGATCCACATGGACATTTAGAGGAGACAGTCGGTAGGAAGTTTAGACATGAGTATCAGGTTGAAGATTTTATGATGAATCTCTTAGATGATCTTGAAGTGAAACGAAAAATGCATTCTAGATTGCCTTTGGATTTCATCAGGAAATGCAGGATATACAGAGTGGCCGACCAAGCTCAGGACAGTGGCAGACATATCCAGTCTTCCTATGATCGAGAAAGCAAAACAATGAGGTTAGATTGGAATGAGCCCGAGGTCGTGGATTTAGATACTTTGATGGCACCAGTCTTGTCTTGTACTCGCAGATGGGTTGACATTCAACATCAGAAGTTGAGAGAACAAGGCATAACCATGACTTTCACTTTGGAAGAGAAACCTGCCGAAGGTGGAGCTAGTGTGAGTGAAGGCAATCCTAATCCTAGGAATTCAGGTGAAGGTAACCTTCGATGTGCCAGTGAGGGCAATCTCCATTCAAGAGGTTCGAAGAGGAAAGAGAGACCTGGAAAGAGAGAGTCTTCCAAGAAGAAACAAGAGGCTAACAGAGATCGATCATCCGGTACTTCTTCTAGACCTGAGAAGAGAACAATTCAAGTTGAAGAATCCATGGAGTCGATGGTACAGAACGATAGGCAGGAGGAAGGACAGGCACAGCATGGTTCACCAGATGGATCTCTCCAAGACTATGAGTTAGATGAAGACAAAGAAGACAATGAAATAACATCTCCTCCCAGACAAGAAGAAATAGTGCATAAAGAGATTCAAGTTCAAGAAACCAGATCGATTATCCCAGATTGGTTGAAGGAAAGATTAACCAAGGTGATCGTAGTAGAGGACGTGGACAATGCGATTGATTTAGAGAGCCTTGTTGGACGGTCACATGAAGTAACAGAAAAGAAGAAGGCTACCAAGATGTCCAAGATGATTCGAGATGAGACTGGATCCAGAAAACTGCAGATAGCTACACCGGCAGCAGACAAATATGAAGGTGAGATCCTAGCAGAGGAATATGATATACAGACTTTTGAGTTAGGACCATCCACAGCAGAGCAGACTTTAGATGATGCTACCGACTCATTTGAGGCATTGAAAGACAAGCTTAGAGAAGAAATGGAGAAGAATAGAAAGCTTGAGAGAGAGGTTGGTGCATGGAGGACATATTTCAGTCACATCAATGAACCTTTGGGACGTCAGGATCCAGTTAGATCACCAGTGCAAGCATTGCCGCTTCAATCAATCAATGAAGCAGAAAGATTCAGGAACATGGTCCAACGTACAAGTAATTGGATGGATAGATCTCATACAGTGGCTATAGAGTTTGTAACAAGGATGATGAAGATTATTCATCAAGCTATCCAGGTTCTTGAGATGATCCACAATTTGATGATAACAGTAGCTGCATTCGCCCATACCAAGGACGTTATCATTCCTGTCTTGAAAGTTATTAGACACACATCAAGGAAGATTTTAGCGCAGGAGAAGATCTTGAATGGAGAACCTCACAGTTTGTTTCATTGGTCAACCTTACTCCATATGAAGAATGTTTTCTTCGAAGACATCAGTACTAGATGTGGCCAAGTTGAGGAGGTGATCAATCCGATCCAGGACAGAGTATTTGAGGTACTTCGTACCATTCTTGACAGAAGGATCGAGGTCGAGACAGATGTGGATATGCAGGAACTAGAGGATAGAATCAAGGTCATCTTTTGCAAAGACGCAAATGTTACAGATGAGCAGTATGATCAGATGTTTGCCACCATGCTCCTGATTGAAAGGACGAAGGAACTTGAACCTTCATGGGACGCAGCTTTTCTAGATGCATTCGATCAGGTCATCCACTTAGAAGAGAGTGTGAAGAATCTTCCCGAGATTCCAATTGCCGAAATCGAAGGAATCGTATCAAGATTCATTGCATATGCTAAGAAAGAGAATTGGAAAGGGAATAAGATTCTAGATGAAAGGTTGTTACAGATGACATGACATCTTATTTCTCATTGGTTTATGTCTCCTAGGTTTTTGTGCCAAAATTTAATATTTGGCTATGCATTTAATATTGTTCAGTAAAAAGGAGGCCATTTGTAACAAACCCTAATTAGGGTTTAGGTGTCATGATCTTGTCCGTTGATCTACTTTCAATCTGGACCTTTGATTGTAACTGGGGGTGCTATTTATACCCCCATTTTTCATTTCATTTGGTAATAGTTAATAGTGTAATAGTCAATAGTTGATGTAAGAGAGATTAGAGCTAGAAGCAATTTTATTTTGTAGCAAGATTGAGTTTGAAGAGAGGAATTCAAGCAATTGTTGTACATGATGATTTGGAAATCAATGAAATATTGAAGTTATGGTGTTTTGTTGCAAATTTCTTGAGTTATCTTCATGGTTGTTTGATTTACTTGAATTGTGCTCAATCAAAGTAGCTTGTTAGTCTGAAGGACATTGTGTGAGACTTGATCTTTGGTAGGATTCGTAATCCAAACCACTAGCTTCTTGCTGATTGTAGGAACGCCTTGCGTGGTCAACTGGAGAATACTTTGAATTCCTTAATCTTCAATCATTATTGCATCTTGGGTATGTACCTTCGTGGTAGTGTCCTTGATCTTTGATGCATTGAATATCATTTTATTACCTTAGAAGATCGCACTAATTTCAATTGAGTTGTTATCTTATGGCAAAATTGAAGTTGGTTGAATCTTGCCAAAGTCTTGTCCATACTAAGTCATCCTTTGGGTTAGATTAGATTAGACCTCTTTCAAACCCTACTCTTTTTTTTGTTATTTTTTGAAAAGTTTCTTAAGTTTAGTAAAATCTTGAGCTTTCGGAATACGTAAGGCCCCTTGGAGGAAACAGCAAATCACATCATACCGCTGGAAGCTTGTCCACACGTAGAGACCCTACTAAAAGAACCTTGGAGTCTACCTAACTGATCCTTTATGCGTATCTTCAGCAGTTAGAGACTATTTTCTCAAGAGAGGATAAGATGCCTATTGGTATTTTATTCTGTGTATGATGGTGTACAAAATACACGTCAACACATCCCTCTCTCTCCTTGCCTCCCTATTGCGAACATAACACGAGCCTATTAATAATTGAGCTTGATTATCTTCCTAACTTTAAGTGTTTTATTTCAATCATGTTCAGATCCCTATACACAGTTGAATGAAAAATGACACATCTCTATCAAGACCTTTATTACATAAAAACATCATTTTCTAAATGGCCAATCAATGGCCTCATGGACTACACAAATTGTTGAACATTTTTGTCATTGATGTCAAGTGATATTGGATTGATTTGATTTAGCTTCTTGAGCTCCCTGCCTTCTTGATTGAGGTGTTTGGTTGGTTGATTGAGGTGCCTGGTTGCTTGTTTTCTTGTTTGAGCTCCATTGAGCTACCTACCTGTCTGCCTGGTTGAGCAGCCTAAGCTGCTTGCTTGGCTGTTTAAGGTGCCTGTGTGTCTGATTCAGCTGTGTGGATGCCTACTTGTCATCTTTGTTAGCTACTACTTCAGTTTTAATGCCATGACAGCTTTTGAATATTCAAGGAGTTCATATCCTTAGAAGGACATAATGGAAGTATTATTTTTTTGGGCCACTTTATCTCAACGCAGCATTGAAATGTTCTTGTTTTTTATGCGAAAGCTCTATTTTTGATGTTGAAAAGAAGAATTGTTTTATGAGTCGCATTTGTGTTGTGCGTTATTTTTTCTGGAAGTCCTATGGTGCCATCATGGGCATTTATTGTGCAGAGGTCGGTTCTCTTTAAAAACACAATATGCATGCCGTTTTGAAGATTTTTGGAGGGAGATGATTTTTATTAAAATCGTGTATTGGCTTGGAGAGTTTGAATTTGCTTGGTGCGTTTTTTTTTTGGAAGTGGTAGCTGGGTAGAAAAGAAATTTAATACAATTTGATGAGATGAATACACGCTTACAAAAAGACAGTTTGTGATATGCGTGTTACACATTTTTAAATGAAAAGAGTTTTTTTGAAACCTGGGTGTTATAAAAAAAGGTGTAGTTGTGGTGGATCTTTTGGATGGTATTGTGAAGTCGTGCTGAGCATACATGGTGAGCCGTTTTTAAAATTTCAGATATGCTTTCAAATCGAGGGATGATGGACATCGGGCCATATTGAGATAAAAATTATGGACTCAAAGTTTTTTTTTGGAGATATTACTTCTGACAGTGAAGTTTGGTTTGGAGTGAGAAAAAAGGTGTAGATTGATATTGTGGTGATACGATTTTTACTTTCTTTCTGGAGGCTTCCGTTTTTAGTTGTGGTAGTTCATTTCTAGCTTATACTGGAACTTAGGCGGACAAAAAAGCTTCATTGTGATTTCGGTGTTAAAGTGTTTAGAAAACGCAGTTGTGACTGGTCTTTTCAAAAAGTATTAGTTTCTTTTGAAATACGATGTTGATTACTTTAGAGATTTTGAAGTCTTCTGAATATGATACGTGAAAAAGAGATTCGTGTTGGGGTGTAAAAGGATTGATAGATGCAATCATTTTTTTGAGCCTCACAAAGGTTGGAGCTACCTTATTTCTGATGGTGACATACAATTATCAGACCTTCCTGCAGAATATAAAAAGCTATTGATCGTGCTGGTAAAAAGTGTGAGGACTATCGTTCTTGCAGTTGGGATATAAAAGGCTATTTATTCTTACTGTTGCAGAATCATTTCACATCTCTGTTTATTTTGGTCTGAATGCTAATTTATATTGAAGAGAAGTCGAGCTGTGTGGGATGGGTGTGCTCAGTGATTGGTGCCTGTATTGAGTATGTTTTTTAAGAGAACAGAGTTGGAGCTTCTATTTTATCGCAGCTAGTGTGTGAAGTTGGTGCGTAAATTTTTTTTTTGCAAGTTGGTGTATTGGAGGGAGTTGGTGCTCTCATTTGCATGGGGGTTGGAGCCTCTGCTGTTCTCAGTTGGTGCTGAGAGGAGAGTTGGTGCTATCTTTTGATTGTTACTTTGTAATTTTGGTTGTGTTGATGTGTTTTTCATCCACATGCGAGCATAGAATAAAATACCCAAAAGTATCTTATCCTCTCTTGAACAAAGTTACTCAAATGCTGAAGATTAGCTTAAGGATCACTTGAGACAACTCCATGGTTCTTGTATGTCAGGTCTTGATGTGTGGATAAGCACGAGTGGTCGTTGTGATTGCTGTTTCATCAAGGGGCCTTTCGCTTAAGGAGACTTTATGAAGTGTTTCGCGGATGATATGCATTGAAGTTCTTTCCTATTACTACGAGGTATTTATCGAAAAAAATGGCAAAAGATGAGTGTCTAGAGGTTCTAAGCTATCCTAGGAATGAATGGATGAAGGATGATTTGAGCGAGACTCTATTAGTCTTAGTGTTGTCATATAAGAACAACTCCACCAAATCCTGTGCAATCTTCTAAGGACATTTGAAGATTTTCAAATCGTTACTAAGCATAGACACCATCACTCGAATGCATACCCATGATTAAGCAACAATTGAACTTGAGCACTTTCAATGATTCCAGTTGACCACGCAAGGCGCACTTACAATCAGCAAGAGGCTAGTGGTATGGATCAGGAGCTTCACAATAAATCAAGTACAACATTCCATCATTCAATCTAAATACTTAAAATAATATCAAAGATTGACTTGAGAGGATGAAAAACCATGCAATAAGTTTCAAAGATTGAATAGAAACACCATAACTTCAATGTTTTATTAATCCAAAAGCCAAGTAACAACAATTTTTCAAGTCCTCCTCTTATCACTCTTGAACTCTAATGTCTAATATCTCTAATCTCTATTATTTTTAGCTGATCTATTTTCTCTATTACTTCACAAATGAAATGAGTGGAGTTTATGTATCACTCCCAAATACAATGAAGGGCCAAGATCAAATGAAGACCAAGAGCCAAGATTTTGCCACCTAAACCCTAATTAGGCTTTGATACAAATGAAACCCTATCTAGATAAATATTATCATGATACGGTTATAATAGTGTAGTGAAGCTTCTTGCTAATGAGACTGATAGTAAATAACCTACAATATTGATCGAAATCAATCTTAAATCTGAATGAATCTTAAATTGAATGCTAAATAAGACTGATTTTTCACCTATCTGCACTTTCTTAATGATTTGAATGAATTGAGAAGGTCTAATTTACTAAAAAGATCAATATCTGACTTCAATCAGACCTGTACCTGATCCTTTATTAATCAATATGATACCTTTACCTCCGATTTTTGATGATTCAATCTGATATGGGCACTATCAATCAAATAATGTGGTTGAAGAATGTGCTGCTGAAGAATGTGAGTGAATAAATTCTCCCTTGAATCTGCAATTTTAATGCTAAAATTTGCTCTTGCTGGTGATGAAATTCGCTGCTCCTAATGAACTTCGCTGCTTGCTGATTAAATTCGCCCAAGAGATAGAGAAGTTTGTTTGATTTGATGTTTGAAATGAATGTTCGAATACCCTTTTATAGGCGAACAAGGCAAAAGGTTGTGTCTTTTCGTATGAAGGCCAACTTGTTTTAAGAAAAAGAAAATTTGTTATTATCTTTTAATATTGGCTGACTTACATCTTCTCATTCAAATTTGATTTCTTTTTTTTTGGTGTCAATGTAATGTTTGAATAATTTTTTGAAAGTGCATTGAAATATAAAGGATTTCGCTCTCATGTGTTTCCCACGTAGGGTGTCAGGTTAAGACATTGCATAAATGACAGAAGTACACAGAATATATGGAACTCACAAGTGTTCTATTGATTCATAATAAGCCAATACATACAATGATAGCAATATGTTCCACTACAATAGCATGTCCAAAGACTGGAAACAGATACAATATAAAGGAGTCTGGTTAGTTACCCGGTGCCAACTGCCGACAACCGACGTGTTAACTGCCAATGCTAACACAATTTACCTTAATGCTTAAATACCCGACAACATCATCCCCCCCAAAAAGAAATGTTGTCTCCGGACGACAAACAACCAAAATGGGAATGATGTACAAGCAAAACTGAAACACAAAACAACAACTAAGGGGGTGCAGAGGGCGTCCCTGATGAAGAAGGCGCCGGTGGTGGGGTAGCGGTGGACACCAATCACCCACGCAACTCGTACACTTGCTCCGTCCTCCTCTTCAGATCCCTTTTTGCCACCATCTGCCGCTCCATTGCAGTCTTTACCATATAGGTGGCCTCCAACACCTCCTTATCCTTCTTGTCCACGCTCTCCAGTGCACTGACCAATCGAGTCTCCAACTGCTCTCTGGATGCCCTTTCCTCTTCCAGCTGCATAACCAAGGCAGACTTATCTGCCACCAGAATGTCCATCGCTGTCCGAGTCTGTGCCATGGTAGCCTCAACCTCTCGAAACCTGGCAGTGATCTCCTCCTGAGCCGTCACTACTGCTACGCGCAAGGCCTTAGTTGTGGATGCCATGTGCTGTGTCCTCCGGAGCTCAAGATAGCCTTTGCGGAAGGCCTGCTCCACCTCTCTCAACAAGGACTGCTTCCGGGTCTCGCCAACCCCCTCAGTGAGGCGCCAAGCCTCCAGCATCCCCAGGTTCTCCGTCTCAGGCCACCCGACAGACTCAAAACACCTCCCAAACTCCTCTCTGCATCCGGTGCGGGCAAAGGTCAACAACCTCTCCATCCCCTCGACCATGGCAGCATCCTCTTGGAGTCTCGCAAATGTCACAAGCCGCTATACTCTTAGAGTCATCTCGGCAATGAACCGCTCAAACTCTCCAACACCCTGCTTCACTCCCACAGGAACCCCCTCCTCTCTGTAAGGACTGGTTACTACATCCGCTGGGGGTGACGCAACCCTCTGAAGCGCCCTACTACTCAAAGAACTCCCTTCCTCTAGATCAATGATATCCAAGGAATGCATCTCCTTGCCTGGAGATAGAGTGGCCTCCCCTACAGGTGCCACGGGTGTGAGCTGGTAACGACTCAACCAGGCACTGAGGTCATCCTGGAGAGCGCCTGCTTCCATCATTACCTTCTGCATATAACCTGGCACACCCGGTACATCCTGCCCCATGGAAGCCCCTGCACTCGCTAAGATACCCGACCCATCCTACTGAACTGAGGCCACCCCAGAGTCGATTCCTATTGTGGTCTTGACCCTCGGTGGTGTCATAGCTATCGTCACCCGAGGCTGCCCAAAGCTAGGTACTGGCACTGTGGTGACTACGTTGACTGTCCCGAATGACCGTGGCATCGCCAGCTGACAAGTCTTCGGTAAGCATGCTAGTGTAAACTGGACTCGAGCCTGATGCGATGCTAGAACGGACCCTTCCGTGCCTGCCGATTCCACTACCTCCTCTTCAGGCAATTGGTCACCCCCTCTACTTGCCAACCAAAAACTCCCTCCGCTCACCTGGGAGGTGTCTGCGGATTCCTCCCTGCCGCTATTAGTATCCTCCTTTGCGTCAAACTCTTCTGTGTTGGACTCCTTTTCTGACATGGCGGGCTTCTTCCTTTTAGTGCCCATACGTGCCTCCGCGCCATGTGCCAAGACATCCAAGTGCGACCAGTAGAATATAGGCGGCTGGTCCGGTGCAACACGACCTTGTGGCTTGAATGGCTGTGAGCCTGGGGTGATCTGCGTGCGGATGGCATCGAGAAATAACCCAATGGCGTGATGTGGCATGTAAAATTTCTTGTACTGTAGAGTCATGAACTCGTCCATCCTATCCGCCAGCAATGATGCCCAATCATACACCACCCCATTGTGCAGCCCATTCATCAACACTATTTGTGCGATAGCTATGTTAGACGCGTGGTTGGCACCTGTAAGGCGACTCTTTACTATGGACAACAGGCATCGCCATACTCCTTTAGCCAAAAATGTTTTCTTGACCCCCCTACTCTTACCTGCACTTTTGAGGCTATCTTTTTCTCCCTGCGTGAGGTTATCCTGCAACATCAATTGTAGCAAGGTGGCACGGTTTTCTGGAGTGATTTTCTGTGAAGTATTGATTTTTTTTCCCTTTCAACCTCGGTATGCCAAACACCCTACTGAACTCGCCTGCTGTGAAGGAAATAGTTATCCGCTGGTGCTGATAGTCAAATACAGACTGGTGGCAGTGTCTATCATAGTTGCTAATCATGGCATGCAAGACCACCTCAAAATCTTTTATGCAAAAAATTGGCATTTGGACAGCCTAGTGTACCTGTGCTTGGCGAAGGTTTTTCTTTATCGGGTCATCGTGAGGTGTCTTCGCCCACCAATTCCTGCAGTCTATTCCATTAAGACCCTCGAACACAATATTGTCCGCTGTTACCTCTTCCTTGCCCTTTGTCGACTAGGTTTTTGGACGATGCTTCTTGCTTTTCTGACTGCTGCTCATCCCGAGGCTGGCTGCAATACGCACACTAGATGACAAAACTCGCTTGCTTGTGTCTGCACTTGATTCTGAAGTTCTTCGCCCTCCCTGTAACTTGTCTTCTAACGGCTGTAACCATTTTCTCCAATCGGCCTTGTTCCTGTTTGTGTCCATTGATTCCTGATTAATTCCCTTAATCTACTTTTATAGAGTTTTTAACCTTCTTGCACGTGTTGCGCCCTTCCTTCAAAATGTCAACGTACGGTGTAGGACTGTGGCGTGCGGTGTTCTGCCCTCCTTCCCCAATTCCTTTCTTTCCTCGGTCTGCACGTTGTATGGTTTGCGGGGTCTACAAATTTTTCTTTTCTTTTTGCTTTTGGTGCTGCAGGGTATATATGGCGTGCGAGGCTCCACCGCACGGTGGGCACCCCGCGCCACTGTATGGTCTCCCCACCGTACGATGCACTTTTTCCTTTATTTTTCTTTTTAAAATTTTTTTCGTGCCGTACGGTCACTTGTCGTACGTACTCGTACGATCGTATGGTTTTGTTTTTTTAAAAATTGTTATTTCTTCGAGAGGGTTCGGGATCGGTCGTCGGTCTTTGTTCGTGGTACTGTTTTAATTTCGACCCATTGACGACGTTTGGTATCTCCTTCCTGTCGAGCGTCCACAACTTAATCGCCTCGTTGGCATTGACCTCGCGTACCTTGAAGGGGCCTAGCTATCGTACTTTAAATTTTCCGGATTTGATTTCTTTCCTCCCATTGAATTTCAACACTAATTTCCCCAGAGTAAACTTCAATCGCCGAAGATGCTTGTCATGCCAGACCTTCCGTCTTTGCTGGGCTGCCTCTGTGGTCCATTGTGCCATCATTCCTTTTTCGTCGAGCTTGCTCAAGGCATACAACCGCTCTCAGAGACTCAATGTCGCCTAGTCTGTTGTCAATGGCGATCCGAAGAATCGCTCGAAGACTCGGCACCATAAATTCCACTGGCACCACCGCTTCCTGCCCGAACATTAACTGGAAGGAGGTCTGTCCTGTGGTGACCTTATACATTGTCCGGTACGCCCACAGGTTCGATGGTAAGCGTTCCTCCCAATCACAGAGACGATTATTTTGTTTGTCACCTCGGCTTGCTCGTTTGCTTGAGGATAGTAGGGGCTTGATAAGGAGTGGAATATCTTGAACTCCGTCGTGAGCAACCGGATTATATGATTGACAAAATGTCCTCCCCGGTCACTCGTCAATTGGATTGGAATCTTGAACCATGTAATGATTTGCTCGTAGATAAACCTTGCCGTACTGATGGCCGAATTGTCTGGCAGAGCCCGTGCCTCGACCCACTTGGTCAAGTATTCTGTGGCCACCACGATGTATCTGCACCGTCAGGCTCGACTTGCCTTCAAAGGTCCGATGAAATCCAGCCCCCATCGTTCAAACAGTTCTTGGGCATTGGACGGGTTGAGGGGCATAAAATCCCTCTTCAGCGGCCTCCCCGCCCGTTGGCACGTGTCACAACTCGTCACCCACTCTCGGGCGTCATTGTGTAGTGCCGGCCACCATAGCCCTGCCAATAGAACTTTTCTGGCCGTGGTGTCGGGCCCCATGTGCCCTCTTGTCAGGCCTTGATGTGCTTCCCGTAAAGCACTTTGAATTTCTTCCTCTAGGACACATCGCCGTAGGACCTGGTCAGGTCCCATTTTATACAAAAGGCCATTAATGAGTTGAAACGTCTTATTCCTTAGTACGAGCTTCCTTCGCTCCCCTGGTGGCATCTCTCTAGGGAATTGTGATGTCGACAGATATTCCCCAATGCTTGTGTACTAGGCAGGAAGAACGACAATGCGGAATAAGTGGGCATCCGGGAAGTCTTCATTTACTCCTTCCGTCGGTTCCCCTGACTTGATTCTAGATAGCTGGTCGGCTATCACATGGCTTTTCCCAGGTCGTACAATAATGTTGAATGTAAAAGCTGCAGTAGCAGCAACCATCGGGTGATTCGCCCCTGAATGATTGGCTTATTCACCGGGTACATTAACGCGTGGTGGTCTACATACAATGTGAACGGTGTGGCTTGTAAGTAATGTCTAAACTTCTGGACGGAGTACACCATCCCGAGGGCTTCACTCTCTGTCGTACTATAGTTTTTTTCCGCCTTTGATAGGAGTCTGCTCGCGAAGTACACCGGGTGATCTATCTCGTGATCACCAACCTGGGCCAGTGTGGCCCTTATGGCAAAATTTGATGCGTCGACGTGTACATGGAACTCTTTGTCCCAATTCGGATATGTCAGGATTGGCGCACCTACCAACCGTGACTTCAGTTCTTGGAAGGCTTCTTCCTGAGCCGTCCCCCATGCACACCGTTCACCTCTCCTCGTCAGCTTGTCTAGAGGGCGGGATACTTGAGCAAAATTTTTGATAAAACGCCTGTAATACCTTATGTGTCCTAGGCAGGATTTGACTCCTGTGACATCTGCCGGTGCCTCCATTTCCACTATCACCCGAATCTTGTTCGGGTCAGTCTTGAGTCCAGCCTTACACATTGTGTCCTAACAACTTCCCTTGAGGCACCATGAATCTGCATTTTTTGGGATTGAGTGCTAAGCGGGCTCGCGTGCATCTCTCCATGCATTCGCCAAGTGCGGCCAAATGTGCATCCTGGTTATTGTAGATGGACCAGTTGTCAAGGAGCACCTTGAAGTTCCCTACTGCCATCTTGTCAAATATGTGAAGGATTATCCGCTTGAATGTTGTTAGCGCGTTGCATAACCCGAACGACATTCGGTTATATGCGTACACGCCATCTTCCACTACGAAGGTCATTTTTAATTTGTCGTCTTCGGCAATGGATATCTGGTTATACCCAGAAAACCCAATCCATAAATGAATAAATTTCATGACCGACCACTTCCTCCAAGATGCTATCCGCAAATGATATTGGAAACGGGTCCTTTATGGTGACCGCATTAAGGCATCTGAAATCCACGCAGATTCAGATCTGGTTTGCCTCCTTTTTAAGGGATCATTATGGGCGACACCCACTCGCTGGTCTGCACTTTAAAAATAATCTTGGCTTCAAGCATAAGTTCGATTTCATCATTCACTCTCGCGGCATAGTTTTTATTCATTCTGTACGGCCTCTTCCGTATAGGTACGACCCCAGGTACGAGTGAAATTTGGTGTACTCACAGTTTTGGCGGCACCCCTTTGAGGTCCCTATACGTCCAGGCGAATACATCCTTGTATTCCATGGATATTTTAAACGCGGTGGCTTTCAGGATTGGATTCCAGTCGTCGCCAACCAGGATGTTCCTTGACTCTGCTTCCGTGCTGAGGTTTGTAGGTTTTACGGACTCTTCGTACCGGATTGGTTTCGTCATGTCAAACCTATGTGCTGGTGCTTCATTGACAGGAGCATCCTCTTTCGTGTATTCCCCATACGTTGGCGGAAATTCATTTTCGTTCGGCTCCTCGTCAACCTGCAACATGTTGCACCCATACAACAGTTCGTAGTCTTCCATTTGCCAATGGAAGAGCCCATTAAGGGAATCGGTCTCATCTTCCGAACATCCTTGGATTCCCAGGACGCCTTCCTCATCCGGTTCCCTTCTATACTTTCCATCGTCAACTCCGCCCTCGCCGTCCTTTTCTGATTTTGACGTGAGTTCTTCACTCACGAGTTGTGTTTTCAGGTCGATAATAAATTTTCGCTTGGCATTCTCCGTGGACAGCGTGTTACGTTTCCAGTTGTGATTCGCTCTGGCCGCCACCACCACCCTCTGCCAAGAATGGCGTCGTATGCTTTCTTCGCGAGCGGAATCACTACGAAGTCGAGGACAAATGGTTGTGTCCCAATGGTCACTTGTTGCGCCATGAGCGTTCCAAGAGGTTTGATACCATGTTGATCCGCTCCCAGTAAGTTGAAGGTTGACGGCCATAGTGTCGGCTTGCCAAGATTCTTCCAGGTTTCTTCCGGAAACACATTCACTCCCGACTCGCCATCGACAATGGTGTCAGTCAAAATGGTGCCAAGCATTCCCATTTCTACCGCTGTCGGGTGCCGACCACTGTATAATGTCAAGACCAATGGGTCTGTTGGTGTTCCACTAGGAACATCCGTATTTCGGGTCACTCGACTCTGTGGAGTTACTTGCACCGTACGTAGGAGTGTCGTACGTAATTGCGGCATCGTTTCCAGGAGGTCCTTCATCTTCACAGGTACTTCAATCTGCAGCATTTGCTTCAGGATATTTTCCTCAGCCTCAGAGCGAGAAGCACTTGCTGCTTCCTGAGTGTTCCCTTGTGCCAACATTTCCTTCGCCACTTCAGCCTTCGCCTCTAGGGCCTGCTGCTTCTCTGTGCGAGGGTCCGGGTATGTGGCCTTCTTTGCCTGTGACTGTGTGATTGCCAATACCCGTTCCTCCGTCCTGTCAATGTTGAGCAGGTTCACTCCAGACTTTGGGCAAGTTCCATCATCGTGGTCTCCAGGCCCACACCATTTGCATAGTTTTTGTGGAGTTTCTTCTGAGGTGCATTCCCTGGCAAAGTGACCCCATTGATTGCAGGCTCGACACTGGATCATTGGCCATCCCTTCACATCATATTGGATCCGGCTCCTATTATTACTGTTATTATTGGTCTTCCCCCCTCGCCAGTTGTTTCGGTATCCGCCTGATGATGCATTATTGTTGGCGGTTTGCGAAGTTCTGACGGCTTGCTGCTCTTGCGTGAAGAGAACTTGTTGGCTCCAGGTTTTCATATTGTAGGGACATTCCTTTGTCAAATGTCCGACAATCTGACAAATGTCGCAGAAAGCCTTCTTGGGGCAGGACCCCTTGGTGTGTCCGTCACTCCTATAGTCCGTACACCACACATCGTTTTCTTTAGTCTTACTTGTACTTCGTTTCATGGCTTTGAATTCTTTCAGCATTCGTTCCATATCCTTTTGGAGCGCGTGCACCTTTTTACTCGATTCGCCACCGCAGCTACTTTCCCTGTCAAAGTCTTTGTCATCGTCGGATGAGGATTTATTACTTTTCTTCTTCTTTGACGTTTTGTGTTTGCTCTCGAGGTCCATTGCCCTATTATAGGCGTCGTCATATGACGTCGGGGGTACAATTTTCATCTTATTCCTTAGGGAGGATTTCAACCGTTCAACGAACCATCGTTTCTTCAATCCATCTGCGTGTTGGCTCTCCATTTTACCCAGCAAACCTTTCAGTCTCCGACTGTATGCCCGTACTGTCTCCCTGGTACCTTGTTTGGTACTGTATATCTCGGCTACGATTTCATTGTCATCACGGAGCAACCGAAACTCCTCCTTGAATTCCTTCTGTAGATTGGCACACGTGGCCACTTTTTGCTTGTCAACATCGGAGTACCAATCTATGGCAACTCCACATAACGTGGCTGGGAACTACTAATACCCAGTCATCCTGGTCCATCACTTCGTTGGCGGACCAAATAGTTTCACAAGTACGACAATGCTGTACAGGGTCTTCCTTGCCGTCCCCTGTGAACTTTGGCAATTTCTGTTTACTTGCCATCCCATCGCTGGATCTCGGTCCTCTGATGCCTTGTGTGCTTGTACCTGGTGATCCTCTGCCTTCGCCTCCTGCACCTGGCCCTCCACTCGTGGGTCCTCCAGAGAAGGTTGACCCCGAACCGAACAAATTGCCTCCCATACGGTACCCTTGTTCTTCCCTGGCACCTTCGGCCGTACCGTCACCTTCGGTCCCTCCGGTTGGTTGTCTCCCTCCCTTTGGTTGTCCTCTGAAATGGACAAGTTCTTTAGTAGGTCTCTGGTAGTGTCGATTAGGTTTTGGATTTTGCCTTGTTTGGTCCACCAACTCTTCGCGACTTCTTATCCTATGGTGGTATTCTGGGTAATTGTAGAGTTCTCCTTTGGCACCCTCCGCAACTTCTTCTAGGTTTCCTTCGAGTAACCCTACAACAGTGTAGAGAGTGTAATTCTCTTTGTCTATCTCTGCCTCCGCAACCTTCGTGACACCTCCTGGGTTCCCTTCGAGCAACCCCTCGGCCGGTCGTCCGTCGGCAAGCTGCCTTAGCCTACGCCTTCGTTCTATCTGTTGTTTGAGATTCAACGCTCTTTGTGCCACTTCCCATTCGTCACTTTGTATCTTTTTATTTTTGTCTTTATTTAGTATATTGGGCATAAATCACTTCCGTACACAGCAAGCACACACCATGTACACAACCAAAAAATACTTTTATTACTAAATCCCTCGTACATAATGTATGTCACTGACATACTCATTACAATGGGGGTGTTCTTATTTATTCTCTTTGACCCTCAGAGTTCATGTATTGCGCTCATCTTCTTGGCGCTCCCTAAATTCCTGTAGAATTTGTTGCCGTCGGTTCTCTCGGTAGATGTCTTCCCTTCGGTTTTTGGAGAGTCAAAAGTCCTTGTGTCAAAAGGTTAGGCAGTTTTCTCATCAACCAATTCACTGTTACTCCGAGCGAACTCCACACAGGATCTTCTGGGACATCTTCGACTATGGCTTCCCTCCTTACGTGTTTCGATTGCCGCATGTAGGATGCAGGAGAAATCCTTCGTGAGTGTCTTTTCCCCCTCAAACAATTCTTCGAGTTCTCTGTCAGGGTCACTCGTTCCTTCTGGTAATGGTTGTCCCATTATCCGTGTGCCATGTAATACATCCTTTTCCCTGTTGCTCCTAGTTTTTTACTTAGGTAACGGTGCCAAATGTTTCCCCCGTAGGATGTCAGGTTAAGACATTGCATAAATGACAAAAGTACACAGAATATATGGAACTCACTAGTGTTCTATTGATTGATAATAAGCCAGTACATACAATGATAGCATTATGTTCCACTACAATAGCATGTCCAAAGACTGGAAACAGATACAATATAAAGGAGTCTGGTCAGTTACCTGGTGCCAACTGCCGACAACCGACGGGTTAACTGCCAATGCTAACACAATTTACCTTAATGCTTAATTACCCGACAACATCATGAAGTTTCTCATGAAGTTCACTCCTATTGATGCTCAGATGAAGTTTTCTCCTATTAGCAAGGTCATGAAGTTCGCTCTCAAACCAAGACACTTGAAGTTCACTTCATTTAGCTTGCAAATGAAGTTAGTCCTACATCATCATTTTGTTTCAAAATCATTCTTTCCAAAGATCAAATCGGCTCAAGGTAAATACTCTCACATCATCTCTTGGGCAAATGAAGGAAATTCGCTCTCATTTAGGGGTACATGAAGTAAAATTCGCTCCATTACCTCTGCACATGAAGTTCGCTCTTGGATGCGAGCAAATGTTGTTTGCTCCTGGGGCTAAGCACATGAAGTGTTGAGACATGGACCAGCTAGGACTCGAACCTAGGACCTTCCATAGGTTGCTGGAGTGCTCTAGCACTGAGCTACTGGCCCCTCTTGGACCAGTCCATCGTCGGTCCGGGTGTGGCTTATTTCTAACACCAACACCCCCCCTAAAGCCACACCTCCCGTGTGCTTTGGGCTCCTAGCCTGGACTTGGCTCTGATACCATGTTAAGGAATCTGAATCAGAGATAGAGAAGATAATAGTTTGATGATATTAATAAGGATGGACTTTAATGAGATCACTGCAATGAATATTGTTTCCTTCAATATGTATCTAAATATAACTCTGTGATATTAATCTTCTATTACAATGTCGACAGTTTTCTGGGTCATGAGATTGCCACAGTTATTGATGACAATTACTGAAAGTGTCGATGCCTTTTGCATATCTATAAGGAGACGAAGAGCCATGTCCACGTAGGGTCATGACTTCTACGTGGCTTATGCCACGTAGAGTCATGACCCTACGAGGACATGACCCTCCGTCTCATATCCATCACATTAGTTAACAACGATGGTGCTCGGCTCTCTTAACTAATGCGACCCGATAGTTATCGGGATTATATAGAACATGTTGATATATATATATATATATATATATATATATATATATATATATATATATATATATATATATATATATATATATATATATATATATATATATTTGTTCAATCCGAAGGAAGCTATATACTTAACACTCCCTCTTAGCAAAAGAGGATTGAATTTCATAATTGAGTTTTAAGGAACAACCTTCTAGATATACATATTTATTTGACATGATCATTCACTCAGAAATACTTACTAATGAAATACTTCATATCTTAGAGAGATATAGATTATCTGATATCCAGCACTCTGGGACAACAACTATTTGAAGTCTTATCAAATTACTACCTTGATTCTAGTGACAATTATAACATTGTCATTATCATAGGTGAAACAAATTTAGTATCATGATATCCGGCACATTCCAGGACATCAAATTAATGTAGTCAATCATGATATTGTTGTTATCATAGTTTCCGACATATTTCAGAACAACCATTTAGTGATAACAAGTCAAAACCTCATCATAGGAATTTTAGTATCAAGATTTCCGGCACATTCTGGGACATCAACTTAATGTAGTCAATCTCAGATTAGGCTATTGTTAAAGTCGTCACCTTACAATACCGATCTTACACTTACATGAAAGATCGTCACCTTTCATGACACAACACATACATGCAATATTGCATCCAAGATAATCATGAATATATCAAATCACATATGAACAATATTAATATTAGAAATTTCCATTATAATTTAGTCATACCAAGTTTACCTCTAAGGTATTCCACTTTCAATTTTGCAAGAGGTTTGGTGAATATGTCGGCACTTTACTCTTCAGTGCTGATGTAGGTCAATTTGATAAGATCTCTCTCTATCATATCTCTTATGTAAAGGTATGGGATCTCTATATGCTTGGATCGATTATGAAAGACTGGATTTACATAAAGTTTGATGCAGCTTTGATTATCACATTGAATCACAATGGCGTCTAGTGGTTTCCCAAATAGTCCAATTAGCAATTTCGTTAACCACACTGCCTCATGTGCTCCCATGGAGGCAGCCATATATTCGGCTTCAATGGAACTCTGAGCAACTGTTGACTGTTTTCTGCTAAACCAGGATATCATAGCTGATCCAAGACTAAAACAACACCTTCTTGTACTTTTACGATCAATGGAACTGCTTGCCTAGTCGGAATCAGAATACCCTTGGAGTGTATCTCTACATTTTTATGCTTCAGGCCAAGTCCAATAGTGCCACGCAAGTATCTCAGAATATGCTTAGCCGCCATTAGGTAAATCTTTTTAGGTTCGCACATGAAATGGCTTAACACATTGGTAGCGTAACAAATATCAGAGCGAGTGTTTACTAGGTATATAAGAGATCCAATGATTTGTCTATAGTATGTAGGATCTGTAGGTTCTCAATCTGCTGCTTCACTTTTGAGCTTATGAAGATTTGTTTCCATTGGAATGGAGAGAGGTTTACAATCTATCATACCAAATCTGGTCAGGATATCAGTGGTGTATTTTCCTTGATTTAGGAAAATATAAGTCTCTTTTTGCCATACTTCTAGGCCCAAAAAATAGTGCAGTAGACCTAGATCTTTCATATCGAATTCAGCCATAAGATCTTGTTTGCATTTTGCAATGAGGTGATCTTCTCCTATTATCAACAAGTCATCAATATAGAGAACAAGTATTAACATGTCAACATCCAATATTTTGAAGTATATGTTAGAATCTGCATCATTTTTGGAATATCTTAGTTTGGAGAGATAACTATCTATCCTTTCGTACCATGGCCTGGGAGCTTGCTTAAGGCCGTAGAGAGCTTTTTTTAGTCTACACACATAGAGGTTTCTATCTTGTGTAGCAAAGCCTTCAGGTTGTTCTATGTATACTTCTTCCTCAATAATACCATTCAAAAATGTGGTCTTTACGTCCATTAGGTGTATTTTCCACCTTTTGGAAGCTACAATGGCAATGATGGTTCTCACAGAAGTATATCGGGTAACCGGAGCAAATGTCTCTTCGTAATCAATTTCAGGTTTTTGAGAGAACCCCCTGACAACGAATCTGGCTTTGTGTTTTTCAATACTACCATCTGGTGCATATTTGATTTTGAATAACCACTTTGATGAGACAACTGATTTGTCTTTAGGTCTAGATACAATGTCCCAGACATCATTCTTTAATATAGATTGGTATTCCTCAATCATTGCATCTTTCCAAGCTTGACATGTTAAGGCTTCTTCAACATTTGATGGTTCAGATTTTGTAATTTCAGTCATGAGTGCAACATAGCATGATTGACTTCTTGTTTTCTTATTCTCTTTGAAGATTTCATCAGGTTCCACATTATTTTCTTCAATCATCTTTCTTGCCCATAGTAGTCTTTTCTTGTTCTTAGGATTTTCAGCATTCTTGAAATTAGGTGATTGAAGTTCATGATTTTCTATGTTATTCTCCCTCTGATTCTCAACTGTAAGATTTTCATCTGATTCTGTGGTTTGATCATCTTCTGCACTTAGAGAGAGTTTATAAGCAGCATCTTCTTCAAATTTGACATCTCTGCTGATTTCAATAGATCTTCACCCTGGAATATAGACTCTATATCCTTTAGTGGTTTCACTATAGCCAACAAATATGCCTTTCTTCCCGGAAGGTTCTAGTTTAGTTCTCTTTTCTTTAGGAACGTGAATATACACGTGGCAACCAAAGATTCTTAGATGGCTTAAATCTGGTTTATTTCCTGTAAAGGCTTCTTCAGGTGTTATATTCTCTAGGATTGAATGATGGCATTTGTTTTGAATATACACAACTATATTTGAGGCTACAGCCCAAAATGAGTTATGTAGATTTTGATCACGCATCATGGCTTTAGTGGCTTCGATGATAGTTTTGTTTTTTCTTTCCGCGACTCCATTCTGTTGAGGAGTATAAGGTACAGTACACTCCCTCTTAATCCCAACAGAATTGTAAAATTCTTTAAAATTTTCAGAGATGTATTCACCCCCATTATCTAATCTTAGTCTTTATTTTCTTCCCAGTTTGATTTTCCAGTAAGGCTTTAAATTCTTTGAATTTTGATAACACTTCATTTGATTCCTTGAGTTTTATGAAATAGATCCAAGTTTTCCTATAGTAGTCATCAACAAATATCACATAATACAAGAAACCTCCTAGTGATGGTAATGATATTGGACCACACAAATCAGTGTGGACAAACTCTAGTACAACTTTTGATTTGTGTTCACTTGAGGGAAAGGACCTTTTTGAGTTCTTCCTTAGAGCACATCCTTTACAAGTTCAAACATGATCAGATTTTAGATTGGGTAATCTTGTGGTAATCTTTCCTATGGAAGGTAGGGCACTAAATCGAAGATGTCCTAATCTTCTATACCAACTTTCATTAGAGTTTGATACTTCATGATTTAGTGCTTGTTTTTGAATATTACATAATTTGTATAAACTACCCTCTCTAGACCCTATAGGAATAGCATTCTTTATATTAGAATTTTTAGGCCAGAGTAGAACTTTATCTTCATGGAAGGTGACACGATATCCTTGATCATCTAGTCCTGAAATAGAGACCAAATTCCTTTTGATACTTGGTACAAAAAGAACATCTTTCAATTGTAGTATAACTCTTGATACTTAATTGAATTGAGCAGGTCCCAATTCCTTTCACTGGATAGGTAGAATTGTCTCCTATTGTAACTTCTTCAATTGAGTGGGCCTTCAAAGGTTTCAAATTGATCTCTAAATCCGGTTATGTGTCGAGATGCTCCACTGTTGATTATCCACATATGTTTGTTTGAGTTTAGTTCACTTGATAAGGCTAGGAAAAATAGAGGATTCTCTACTTCCTTTACTTCAGCTATGGTTGCTTGAGCTTTCTTCCTTTCTGGACAGAATTTGTGAGTGTGTCCAAATTTATCACACTTGTAGCAATTAATCTTGGAGAAGTCTCTGGTTTTGTGGTTATTTCCTCTCTTCCGTTTGAACTTCCTTTTCTTCCCTTTGTTGCTTGTGTTAGCATGTAGTGCTTGAATATCTCCCTCTTTGTTTGGACCCAATCCTCTTGTGATTAGCTGAGATTCTTCTTGAGTGCAATCATTCTTGAGTTGATCAAATTTTGGTAGTGTCGGACGAGCACTAATGCCGTGAATAAAGGACTCCCAACTGGATGGTAATCCCTTAAGTGCTATTAGAGATAGCTCCATATCATCTACATTATTTCCAATAGTTTATAATTGGTCTTTCAACTCTGAAATCCTCATGAAATAGGAGGTAATTGATTCTCCTTTGTTTATGTAGATATGCATTAATTGTTGCTTTAAGGTGGGCAATCTGTTTGCATTATTTATTTCATATGAGTTTTGAATGGTCTTGACATATCATAAGCTGTAGTAAGTTTTGAGATGGTTGGGAGAATGTGATCTTAAGAGCATCAATTATGATTTTCTTAGCCTTGTTGTTGTGTCTTTTCCAGGTTGTTTTCTTTGGCTTGTCTTCCGGCATCTTAGTGTCTTCTTCTATGTATGCATCTAATTCGAGTTCTTGAAGAATTGCTGTTATTCGAATTCTCCACGAGACAAAGTTGGATGCGCCTTCAAGTCTATCCTCCACTCTAACATTGTTTACCATGATTGTTTTTACTTCGATTCTGAATGCAAGTCTGAAAAGAGTTGTCTCTATTTTTTTATTATTATTTCTCTACCAACTTGGCTTTGATACCATGTTGAGACATGGACCAGCTAGGAATCGAACCTAGGACCTTCCATACGCTGCTGGAGTGCTCTGCCACTGAGCTACTGGTCCCTCTTGGACCAGTCCATTGTCGGTCCGGGTGTGGCTTATTTCCAACACCAACATGAAGTTAGCTACATTAACTTTCCTTCCATCACTTCATTATTTCAATTTTCATCAATTAAATCCTTAGGTTTTTCAAACCTTCATTCACAAAAACACGTCAAACTTTCCTTATGAAAGCCTAAAATGCAAAATTCGCTCCTATTAGAGAGCACATGAAGTAATACTTTGCTCTAGAGGAGTACTTGGGGTGATCTCAAATCAAAATCATGCTCACTATCTTCATCCAAAAGTGATGGTCATGAAATTCGCTCCTAAAGTGATGGTCATGAAATTCGCTCCTGAGGCTAAGCACATGAAGTGAATTTCAAATCGAAACCCAACTCACCTTTGCTCACTTTCACTCACTCTCTCAACTTTAGTGTGTCATGGCATGCTCAACATGAAGTGTTAGGATGAATTTTCGCTCTGTGGGAGAGGCACATGAAGTTCAGTTTGCTCCTCTGCCTTTGCACATGAAGTTCGCTCTTGCAGGCCAGCACATGAAGTTTATTGAAATTTAACACTTGGTGCTTGCTTGCTCACCTTGCTTCACTCCATTCATTCAAACTTGTCAAAATAAGGCTCATGGAACAACTTCGCTCTCAACTAAGGGCATTCTAAGTAAAATTTCGCTCCTCAAGAGGAGCGCTTGAAGCTTTCGCCCTCAACTTCAAGCACTTGAAGTATCTCTAACTAGCAGTCTCTCACACTCTTCAGTTGAACTCTTGACTTTTCATGATATCTATATGCTACAAACTTTCTCATTTCACCTGCAAGAGGGAGATATTAGACTAAGAGACTAGGGCTTGAGCAAAAAAAAGGGGGTCCCCATTTTGATGGGGCGATGTGTGAAATGGTCACAACAGGTTGGAGCCCATTTGAATATAATGAAAGTCTTTTAATGTTGTGGGCTTTTACCTGAAATTTTCCAGCAGATATTTGGTGTTTTTGTCATTGTGATTATTCTTGTTGTGATTCTGTTGATTTTTAAAAAGTTAAATTTCTGCAATACTGATTAACCGCCCTCCCCCTCTCAGTATTATCTGTGTGCTTCTCACAAATGTATGTAAAAATATACTAATTTTTTCTTGATTGACCTTCCACACCTCTTTGGCGTACCCATTGCATACCGAGGTGCGATTACTAGTAGTTACAAGTTACTAAAATAAGAGAAAAGCTAGCCCAAAGGTCTACTATATTTTATAACTCAATAGGACCCATAGGAAAGATTCGCAAGTCAAGATTACAATCCCCAACATTCAACATGTGTTTGCAAGTTAGCTAGGCTGGTGTTGGACAGTGCTTACAAGTTAGAAATATAGTTTTTAGATTCCATGTCGTGTTCATGCATTCAAGCATGTAGTGAAAAATATTGAAAATATACGTTGGGTGAAGATGGTAGTGACAAAACCTTCAAACACACAAATGCTTGTATGCAGTGACCACATTATATGTGCACTTTTATTAAGTTTTTTAGGAAACTATTCTTCAAATTGGTGGAGATTAGTTATGCTAAGCATTTCTTTTTGTTGGAGGTGGAGGTGTAATAAACACCCCAATTTTTTTTTGGTTGAAAGTTTCACTTACTCAAAGCTATAATGGCATGTCCTTATCATAATTCTGATCACCGATGGAATGTCCTCATCACAATTCTGATCACCCAGTTCCCAAGATGGGCACGGTGAGTGGATACAATGTATAAGACCACACCCAATTTTCTAGAATAGAACAACATGAAGTAAGCAAGTTAACTAATCACACAACGGAGTGTGCTTGATGCATGAACTGCAAAGAAACACTAAAACGCTTATAGCGGAGTGTGCAAGTACAGTAATCACAATGACTTCTCGCTTATTCAGCAGAGTGTGCAATTACAATAGTAAAACGGACACACAAGGTAGGAAGCCATCCTTATCTACACTTATTTAGTGGAGTGTGCAATTACAACAAGATGCAAAGATGAAACCCTCTGGCGATACTACCTATTGATGTGTTTTTTATGCACATGTGAACATAGAATAAAGTACCCAAAATTATCTTATCCTCTCTTGAATAAAGTTACTCAAATTCTGAAGATTAGCTTAAGGATCATTTGAGACAACTCCAAGGTTCTTGTATGTAGGGTCACGACGTGTGGATAAGCTCAATGGTTTGATGTGATTATGTTGGAATCAGAAAAGGGACTTACGTTGAATTATTGAATGCTTGAATCGTTGGAACTTAGATTCTAATTACTTGCTTGAAGAATAAAGAAAGAGCAAAAGACATAGGGTTTAGGGAGTCTATTCTAATTCTAAATATGCAAGAGAAGAGTGAATGATTCAATGGAATCCTACTGGGCGAGGTCGCAGCATTGAACTGAACAATTTGACACAATTTAAGTGCAATCTTCTAAGGGATACTTCAAAGATATTCAAATCATTATCATCAAACATTGATCACCATTCAAGTTAATGCATAAACAATGGATGTATAACAATGCGAAGTTAAGCTCATATCATTCCAGTTGACCACGCAAGGCACACTTACAATCAGCAAGAGGCTAGTGGTATGGACTAAACGGATTCCACACAAATGCATTCAACAATTTTCTCCACTCGATTTAATCAACATGAAAGTAAATTGAGAAGTAGAAACCATGAGACTTGTTGAAATAATACATTTCACCATAACTTCAATGAAAAGAGTATCTCATTTACAAGTCTTGAACAACAATTTCTTCTTCTCCTAATCTATTCTAACTTCTAACTTCTACTAAACTATTCTGGAGCTACTAACTCTTCTTCTATTCTATTCACTATTTTATTCACTAACTATTTATTAACCTTTTCAAAGGAGAGCTTAAGCTTTATATAGAGAGCTCATTACAATGAGTGGCCTGGATTGATTTGAGATCAATGGCCAAGATTTTACAATGAAACCCTAATTAGGGTTTGTTACAACAAACTCTATTCTGGCCAATGAAATAATTACAACATTTTGACACATGTCATCTCTGGAATATTTGACCAATGGATAATAGGGGTAGGTGCCTTAAAGTTTGTGCCATCATGGACGAATCAGGTCCATTGAATCAAGACATACTGATGTTGGAACCTCTCGAATTGCTGTAGTGACTGGGATGATAGCTCGACTTTGCACTTGTAGACTTGATTCATCATCAGGAAGGGATGTTGAGAGATATGTCTTGATACTCAACATTAGTCACTTGCTCAATATGATGATGATGGGTAGCATTGATGTAGTCGAGTCATTCCTCCATCCTCGCTTGCTTGCCTTGGGGTGATTGTATGACCTCTCCTTCACACTCCCTTGATCTCTTCATGTCTCCCTGGTGCGGTGAGAGTTGAGATTCCCCTTGGGCATTCTCGTGCTTGTAAATGAAGTTTTCTCCTTTGCATGGTGGTGTAGATTTTACAATATTCCTCCTTTTGCTTTGAAATCATCATCCTTGATGTTTTTGTATTTGCTGATGAAGTTTTCTTCTTGAGGACATCTTCTTGACATTGAAATTTTCTTCCTTAGGACACTTGTTTTGATCCTCCACCAATGTGATCCCCTTGATTTCTTTCTTCATCTCCTGCAAAACAAACAAATGGGTATCAAACACACATGGTATATACCTTTTATACAACTTAATTTGACATAATTTTTGATTTTATGTGATTTCCATGTTGCTTTGTGTTGATTCGCTAGGTCTATATACCAGTCGATGGCAATAACTCTTCTCGAAATGCCTTCTTCATTTCATTCCATGTCGCCTCCCATATTGTTATGCAAGCCTTTCAATGGCGTACGAGATCCTTCGATCCTTCCCTGATGAACTTAGGCAGTTTCTACATATTCAAACTTGTTGGAGAAGTCACCATCTTTCTCACTTGCTTACTCCCTTGTGTGCTGGTCTTGGGTGGACTTTTCAGACTGCTACGTTCCAATGCTTTCCCTGCACTCTTAGCCACCTCTAGTGTCCGCAACACTTTGGGTACTTCTAGGCTCTGACTCATCCCTGTGCTCCCTCCGGCCGAGGGTTGGTGATTCGGGTCCTCCAAATCTTGGTTCCCTTGAGATGGATAGACGACAAAATATGTCTATGAGTTAAAGATTTCCCTCTTAGTATTCCTCATCTGACGTTGACTGTACGGATAGATGGTGTAATCGTCTGATTGGATTTTCCTGAAATGTTTCTTGTAATCTTCTTCTTCGTTCTTTTTGTTCTAGAATCCTTAAAGATCGCCTAATCGCTTGATCTTGACCACCCCGTGGCTTCTTCTTACCTTTTTTGGGGTCCGTGGGCATGAATCACTCAAGGCTGACCCGATTTCTTTTAAGGAAATGGTACCAAATGTTTATTGCTATATTTGATAAATTAAATACAAGAAATAATAATACAAATAATAATGCAAACCAGATATAGGAATAAAATATATCTTTATTCGCACATGAAATTATTATAGAGAAGAAGATTGGAGATGGTCGACCAAGGATTACAATTCATCCGACTATATCCTAGTACCTTCCTTGGTGGTACACAACATATTTAAAGCACTCGACTGTTGCCAAGAGGAACACAAGCGTCAGCCAACCAACACATTAACTACTCGAGAGTGACAAGAAACTTAATTTGGACAATTAATACATTACCGGATGACCAATATTATCAAACATAACAATAGTCATTTTATGCCGACTACACAAGAGTCAAATACCAGTTCTGAACGTTGATGAGTACAAATGCATTTTGGGGGTCAGGCCATGAGATACACCATGTTTGTTTCTAGAATGAAATTTCGAAACCCTTAAGAAGAAAGTTCGAATGGTGAAGCATAATTGCCTTAGCCTATTTTGTAAAGAGAAACCACCTTGATCTGGGGTCAGGGGTAGGTCCTCCCTTAGCCCTCCTGCCAGTAGACACATTGCCAACATAACTCAAAAATCGTTGAGGGACTAAACCCGATTGACTCTTGCAGTTTAACTTTTTGTCAACTTTTGATAATAACATTCTTTGACAGTAGTGATTGTAATTCCACCAATTTCATCCTTGTAAATAGGTTTGATTAATAACAAAATTAACAATCAAAGAAGACATCAATTTTCATCATTGACAAACCTAACTTTCATCATTGACGACAATTCTAACAATTAAACATCAACCTATGACATCAATATCAACATTTCCAACAATTGGAGCCTTTATTTCTTCTAACTGTGCCTGTTTTGGAGTGTGTTCAGATATTTCATAGGATGAACGTTTTGCATATACTCTCATGGGAACAAGAAAATACCAACACGTATAGACTTGGCTTTTAACCAGAAAGATAATAGTTGATATGACAATCTTGGTTACAAACATGATTGTGAGAAAGTTTTCTAGTGGTACTGAAATTTGTAACAACAATTCACAACTGTTTTTATGCAAGCGCCACATGTCATTTGCACCCTTTGACACTTTTCCTAGGAAGGAGTCCTCAAACATGGTCATTTTGTTTGAGGGGATGTGATGAGGCTATACAATCCATAACGGTTTGTAGTGAGTGGAAAAAGTGGGTTAAAGTGATGATAAAAGAAGGGAAGAAGGTGAAACAAAGAGTCCTCGAAGAAGCTTGGTGGTCCATTGTGATGTGATGTAAGAATTTACGAATGTTTGTAATTGTTATTATTTTTCACATTTTAGATCTAAATTTTGAATATACCTCAGAAAAAAAAGTACTTTCTTGTAGACTTTTATGCTCTATCACCTCTCCTTTTGTTTAGGTAAATATATATGTTGATACAAACTTTGTTAGTCTTGGAGAGATTTATGATACATTGTCAACATAGTATCATAGATGGGGCAAACAATTCATAGTATGTACCTTCAATTGAAATTGTATGAGCATATAAGCTTATTGTGATAGGACGGTACAACACAATGAACACCCTGGTGAATTTGGTGACTTGTATGCAAAATCCCAAGCGATATGCACCTAGGTTTGGTAGAGTGGGTCTCTTTAATGATGATGAGGTGAAGGGTTTATGAAGGTTTTTGGGAAGATGTTTAGCATTGAGGATGCATCTAGATTTTGGGAGCAATGGACTGAAATTGTCAACATTTTTGGTCCAAGATTCTTTAAGTCAGGGGCCAGGATGGATTGCTCAAAAAGATCTTATTGAATGGTGTACATGGCATGGGAAGGATTCAAGATAGTTAAGTATGCTTTCCACTCGCCTCACTCTCATAGCTAACTAGTTCCTTGGCTAAAAAAGGAACTGTTCCACATACATGTTTGTTATCTGTAAATGAGTAGAGAAGTTAGTTGCATTTCAGGGTTTTTGGTGACTTTAGGATATATTAACTGTTGATTATCAACATACCTTAGTTCATCTTAAAGATGCTAGATATTGTGATGTGGAGGATAACGTGCATCGGGGAGTGGTTGGGGTCCTATTGAGTGGGTCAAAAATTGATACTCTCAGTGACTTAGAATCAAAGGCCATCTGTTATATTGATAACGCATGGTGAGGTTCAGCTGTAGAAGGTTCAATTGTTGTATATTTTTATTAATCTTACTGCTATACCTATGTTTGGACATTTTGCTGTTATTTTTTCTAATGAAAGCAATGCTTTTTCTCACTTCTGCTATATTTGAATCAACAAACATTGAAAATTGAATCTTGAGTTTGTCTGCACTACGAATATGTCTAAACTTGAATCTTGATATAATGTTCAAGCATACTTGTAAATTTTCCCTATTTGTATAAAGAACTATAATATAATGCTGCTCCTTCCTATCCCTAAAAATGGCCTTCTAACACTACCACCCGTAAGACATGCTGCATTGTTTCCTTCCATCCCTTGAACTGATAAGATGTCTCTATTCTGTTGTAAACTTTCAGAATTTGCACAAATATTTAATTTTTAGACAAGTTTTGGTTAAAGAATGTAAACGAAATTTGCTTCTTTTACTTTTTTGTAACCTTGGTGTCACCTATAATAGCTATGGATGGGGACTTATTTAATTTGCCTGAGTTAAAAAATGGAAAGTTGGCTTTATGCTCATTGTGACTAAATTAAAGAGTCCAAATGGATCAAGAGCCTATAGATGTTCATTTCTAAGCACTAAAAATAATGAAATGTTTTTATGTTATACTTTTTATGTGTGCATTTCAGGAGAGATTGAAGAAATTGAAGACTGGATGCGGAAAAGTCTCTGTTGGGAATGTTACTGTGGATATGGTAAGCTTTTTTCTTGTATTGTTAAATTTTTCAATTATGGCCAGAAACTTTTCCTGTCATAGGTGAGTGATACTTTGGTTCTCATATGCACATTCTATAATAAATACCTAATTATAGCTGTAGACATTTAATCATCTGTCTCTTCTTGTGGTAAGGTTATTGGAGGCATGAGAGGGATTACGGGGATGCTGTGGGAGACCTCCCTTCTTGATCCAGATGAGGTATGCCTGTAGAAATAAATGATTTTTAGCATTTGAGATGAACTTCCGTTTGCAGAGAGGTTGCTTGATTTTGTCTAGAATTTTATTTCCCTATGAAAGTACCCACCATGGAATAATTTGTCTCTTTTGCCATTAATGGAATTTTGCCTGAATTCCAGTGCAATTTGTTCTGCTCTCAAATTTCAGTGATATTCTCATTTGTCATATTTGTGTGTTTTTAGGGTATCCGCTTTAGAGGTCTGACAATTCCAGAGTGCCAAAAGGTGCTCCCAGCAAAAATACCTGGTGGAGAACCATTGCCAGAAGGGATATTATGGCTTCTCTTAACAGGAAAGGTGCTTATTACTTTCTGTTGAAATTTTCTTTATAAATCTTTTACTTGCATAAGAAGTTATTATTTCTGACCATGTTTTGCATGAAGGTACCAACCATGGCACAAGTGTCTGCATTAGGGAAGGAACTTCAAAGTCGTGCAAAAGTACCAGGTAAATTGTGTCATGGGGTAGAGCTGTGTGCATGTTGATATTTTATTCTTTGGTTAATTGTTCTATTGATCTACTTTTGTTCGTTCTTTCAGATTATGTCTTTAAAGTCATCGAGACTCTACCTGTGACAGCCCATCCAATGACACAGTTCACAACTGGCATCATGGCACTTCAGGTATCCAGTGTGCATTACTTTTTGAGGCTTTGGAAGTTGGCCTTGGTATCTGTTACCTGTTTCTGCTAGACAACAAAAATTTGTTTCAGCAAAACCCTGCCATGACTTTTATTATTTTGGAAGAACCTCAATAAGATGCACATTAAAAAGAAGTAATAAAATATCATTGAGCAGGGTACATTCATAGATTTAGATGATGCATATTTATTCATATGTGTGGTGGCTGTCTAGTGAACTTGTTTAAGGAACACATAACTTCAATTTATTTTTATTCTATTCATGACTTATAGTGATGTTAATTCTTAATTTTATCTTTTTGACATTGTGAATCTTAATATCGGAGTATCAGTTTTCTAATCGTCTGACAATGCAAAAGCTTTAGATGCTGGTATGCCTCCATCCATCCGGGCCACCTGTTGCAATGCTAGCTGGTTCTTTTGCAAGGCCACCTGGATAATATGATTGCTTGTTTTTTCCTCTTCTTGTAACAGATCTGGAACCAAATATCTTCCTTATCCTCTTTAGCACCATTGTTGTCCTCAAAACAAAAATGAAGGACCATTACATAAAATTTTTGTGAAAAAAATGAAAATTTTACTCTATGCATGCTTCCCGAGGCAGAATTTTGCTCCGCCCTTGGACTGGCTTAATCCTCAGTCCATCCTCAAACCACGTTTCAAATTTCATTGCATTTTGGGTTCGTTTGCTATGCCTTTTCTTCAATTTCGGGTTTTTTCTCCCTGATTGCAGGTGGGAAATTTTCCTTAAATTGCAAGTTTTAATGTTTTTCTTTGTTTTAGTCTTTGTAGGGAACTTTTTAGGTAATTACATGTGCACTTTTTGAAAAAAGAACTTGTAACTTAGTTGTTATTTTCCCCTTGATGCTTTTTGGCTTTTTAAGTCATAATAGAGATTTTTTTGGATAAGTGACAAGTTAATTTTAAATTGCATATTTAAAGGTCACTTGTAATTCTTTTGTAAAATCCCTATTTTAGTGTTTTTTGCTTGTAATGGGGATTTTATTCCCCTATTACATGTGTTAAGTTATTAAAACTTGTTGAGGGGATTTAATTTTCCCTTTACAAGTTATTATAACTTGCATATCTCTCTCCAAAACCCAATTTTTCTTAGAAATGGAATAAAGTGAAAATGAAGACATTTTAAACTTGGTATTGTGTCCAAAAAACCCGATTTGCTCCATAAAGTGAAAATGAAGGCATTTTAAACTTGCTATTGTGTCCAAAAAACCTGATTTTGTCTTGTTGAGAGAAAAGTAACATTTTAAACTTGTAATGTGAGAATAGAAACCTGATTTTCAGTACATTATGCAAAATCTAACTTGTTGCATTCTTCTAAAAACCCGACCAGCTTCTTAGGCGAATTTGTTGAAGGATTTGGTTGACATTTTCCACCAATTTTTGTGGAGAAATCTTGAGAGGAGAAAGGCGTTTAGGTTTCCTTGCTATTTCCATGCATTTTGAAACTCTTCTCATGCCATTTGGTGGATTTATTCGCTGGTTTGAAGGCGTTTTAACAGCAAAAACGTTTTTGAAAAATGCCACGTTTTTCGTCTTCAAGTGACACGAAACTTGCGTCTCTTAAGTCGTTTTGGCTTCTTTCATCTAGGCGTGGAGGTTGAACTTATTATTTGACCAATTCTTCATGCTTTTGAAAGGTGTTTTCGCTGCTAATAACGTTTTTCAAAAACATGGCAAGGGTTTTGGGAGTTTGTTCATTGCTTATTTAAGGGATTGTTTTTTTCATTTAAAGATTTTTCATCTTTTGAAGAAACATTTCAGATTGAAGCAAGGTATGATTTCTTTTCTTCTTGTTTCATCTTCTTGTTTCATTTTCTTGCTTTCTTGTTTTGTTGTTTTTCCATTCTAGTTGTAAATTTGTGTATATATTGGTTTTGCCCCAAAATCGGTTTTGCGAGAGAGATTTTGTAATGTCCCTACTAGTTAGGGATCACTATCCTGCAAAACAGATTGTTAGAAATACAACAAATATACATATATAACTAATTTAACTACAATTTAACCTTAAAATACCTAATTAACACTAATCACAATTCTTGTCTAATAAAAAGGATACGAATGCCATACAGAGATGTCTTTAGGCGGTTGTGAAGCTCGCCTTCTTGGAACCCATCTTGATTCCAAGCCATCCAGGAAATCGAAGGTTAATTCGATTCCTGTCTTGGATGTAACCTCTTACACCCAAGCCATCCAAGGAAGACCATATGTCAATTCCCTGCCTTCGATGATGCATCCCATCATCGAAGTCCTTAGAGGGGACCGGCCAGATCCGTCTCTTTTTGGATGAACTTAGTCAATCAAGCCATATATATGCATATAGATATTCAGTATATATATAGCCTAATAGGGATTATCATAATCCCTCCATTGGACTAAGGGAGTTTCCTCCCTATAGCCTCCATCATGTAATCACATTTATATTACATTTAACAATTTATTACTATTTTCCATTCCATAATCCACATTTACATATTCCTAATTTAACATGTATTCCCTAACATTTATTCAGCAAAACATCCATTATCCAAAATTCATATTTATTTATTAATGTATATTCCTAACTCTTCATTGAGATGTATTTATTAACATCTAAGAACCTTTCATTAACATATGTAATAAAATGTTCATTACTTATATTCATCAACATATATATTAAAATATTCATTATTAATATTCATTAATATACGTATTAAATATTCATTATTAATATTCATTATTAACATTCATTAATATACGTATTAAAATATTCATTATTAATATTCATTAATATATATATTAAATTATTCATTCATTAATATATATTAAAATATTACTTATATTTATTAATATATACATTAAATAAGCATCAATTATATTCATTAACGTATATAATAAAATGTTCATGATTTATATTTATTAACATATATGATGAAGTATTCATTCATTACTTACTTGTCGTAACCTGCAGCTGTAGCTTCCAAACCTCTTCCTCTATCCACACAGCAGACCTCCTTCCCTTTTCCCCCCTTTTACTAAATGAGTTTCTGTTGACGTGTCTGAAATCGCATTGCTGCAAACTCCATACGGCCAACCCAGAATAGAATGTACTCGCTGAGTATCCTATCGTCTCTTGAGATAAGGAAATCACTAATGCTATTTCTTGCGTTTGATCAAAGGGGACAACCTCAAGGTTTCGTTTGTCAGGTCTTGACGGCGGGATTACTTAGTGGTCTGATGTGTTCTTGCTGGAAACACAAGGGGACTTACGGTGAAATAGGCAATTGCTGGATGAGTTCCCTAAAACTTTAATAGTCTCGTTTATCAATTGGTTTCAGTTTCGTGATACTGTTTTCAGCAGGACTGCAAGTTCTTCTTGGTTAAAAAAAGGGAAAAAAGAGAGGGATAGGAAGAGGTACAAAAAATCTAAACTATCTAACTAGGATAGCATATTCAGACAATAGACAGACACCTCCAAATAACTAGACTAAGCATTACCAGCCATTTAAGCACAATACTTGCATCAATCTAGTGCGATCTTCAAATTAACCACAACATCAGAACTTTAACATTCGTTCAGTGAGCATTCAATAACCGAACTAAGCATATGAAAGGTTCAAATTAACCATGCAGAAGGAAAGACAGTCAGTCATTCCCTAATGGTATGAACAACGAGGATTCTATCGGATATTTATCTGAAAATGCTATATAAAGGAAAGAAACATAACTGAAAATTCTAAATTAATGAAGGAGACCATGCACTCACAAGGAAACTTGAAACGGTCTTAACTTTGCATTAAATCTTGTAAATTTCGCCAAAGCTTCAGCAACAATCCATGAACTTCTTACAAAATAAGTGGAAACCAGTCCCGTTTAAATAGGCTTAAAAAATGGATGAATGGCCAAGATTTAATCTAAACAAACGGCCCAGATTCATCCTTACAAAAGACACCCATACCCATAAATGGAGGGTAAAATATCAGCAACCACCTCCAAAGGAAACAATAACTACCAAAAAAGGGTAATTAGAACTTATCCAAAAATAATCCAAAAAGGGTGCATACACATAAAGTTTACATTTAGTTGACTTGGAAGTCAAATATGACCCTTTGGCCAAAAAGTGCACTTTTCAAGATTTAAAAGGGAAAAAACACTTTTCAAGATTTAAAAGGAAAAAACACTTTTTAGGAAAACACTTTCTCTTTTCAATTTGTTGATTCTTTTTCCAAGAACTCATCCTCGCCATGCAAATAGTCTTGCCAAAGATCTCGACCTGCCACACGTTCTTCGCGAACATACTCCTGTAACCTGATGCACAATTGGAATAGCAGACAGAATGGAGGCATAGGAGGATGACGAATTTTATACTGCATGCCTTCAAGATATTGGTCTACGTGCTTCAAACCATCTTTCCAGCTGGAACGATTACGCTCGAAGCATAGCATGTCTGAGTGGAATTGACCGGCAAAACTCAGGTCCTTAGTGGAATAGGGGATCTTATCGGTTCCCAATCTTTCCTCCCAGTCTGGCTGTATTACATCATTGGACAGGTCATTTTTCCATCCGGAAACCATGGATTAGAGGATTGTCTTGCCAAGTTCCTGCATGTCCTTCAAAATTGTCTCACATGCCTCGTGTTCTTTATCAATGATTTCTTTTGTGTCATTTTTCATGGTGATAGTCGAGTACCACTCTTTGAAAACACTGATATCATGGGGGGCCAGGATCTTGGAGAGTGTAGGGATCTCTGCTTGGGTTCAAAAGAGAGCTCTCATGAGGGGGAGAGTTGTGGCAGCCACCTCGTGCATTCTGAGGGATTCCCTTTTTACCTCTAATAGCTTTACCAGAGTGATCTCTTGGTGGTGGGCCATCTCTTTTACTTCCTCAAGGATTCGTTCTCCCCTTCTTTTGATGCCTTGTATCCATTCCTTGACGGCTCTCGCGGTGTCCCGTACTCCTTCAAATTCTGTTGTGGTCCTCTGGGCCAATGCCATTGGGGGAATGTGGGACTCAAGGGCATTATGCAATGGTCTCAGGAGTTGGTCAATATATCCCTCAACTTGCTCAATATATCCCTCAGCTTGCTCAGCACGAGCTCGATACATGTTCTTTTCAGCTGTTATCTCTTCAAGTTGCCTGAGCAAGTATGATCAACTCTTCCAGCACCAAATACCTATGCAATCACCCAACTCTGCCTTCCTTCGTTAGGTCCAGTAGTTTTTTGAGAAAAAGAATGTTCCTCGCCACTACTTGCTGCCTCTAAGACATCCCCGCACCATCCCCTGAGACAAGGAGAGGGAATTTTACCGCATCGTTGCCCTGTCTATGGATGACATTGTAATCGTTGGGTAGGCGGATCATTTTCTTTTCATCTACATTCTCCAGAACGTCCTCTAATTTGTAATTTTGTGCCCTAGATTAGTAATTAGATTTATGTCCTTTAATTATGCCCTAGTTTGTTAATCAGATTTGTAACATTTTAGTAAATCATAATTCAGTAAACTCAGAAATGAAGGAAGTAAACAACAGACAAACACAAATACCCTGGGAAAACCTCCAAGGAGGAAAAACCCAGCATTAAAGATCCACAGGTCAGATTATATATTCTCCCTTAATATCACAAGTACAATAGTTATCTTCCTTGTCAGATCTGATCCCTTCTTGTATGACAGATCTGCACTTCTAAGCTCATCAAGTCTTCACCAAAGATTGCCTTTGTCCTCTTGGACAAGTTCGCATAAGTCTAGACAAGTTCGCACAAGTTCGCACCCTCCTAGTGTAAATTCGCACTTTTCATGCAGAGCTGATTCGCTGAATGCTTTAGATTGAGTGATTGTGTTTGACTTGTGAAATGTCTTTTATTTATATGCACCTTTAACCCTTATTTGCAAGTCGGCCTCCTTTAAGTTTTGGCGCCAATATTATTATGGCGTGTGTATTTAGGATAGCATGAGGACTAGGGCAGGGCCTAGACTTGGGGCATGTTACCCTTTAGGGCCCAGACCTAAAAGGGTTCGGATGTTGCCTTAAGGCAATCCGAACCCTATATAGCCCTAGTTACAAACAACATAATTCTCCTAAATAGCACTTTTTGACTAATTTCCTACAAAGGGCACTCACCATCTTTTTATCCTCACCCGCCTACAACAATACTTCAACAAACATGGCTGATATATTGGTATTTATTGTATACCAATGCTCAAACTTGAGGAATTATTTGCCCAAAATCCTTTGGATGACATGTATTACCATCCCATGGCCAAAGCTGAACACCTTTAACCCTTTCTCAGAGATGTCCCCAAGAAAGGCCATTTGCCTTTTCTTGCATCGAATTGTCATGGTATATCCATTCTCACCAATCACTTTCTAATTTTCACTGCAGAAGAAATGAAAACCATGACCTTAATAACCTACCTTTACAAGCTCGTAGGATGATGAAATATGCCTTTTAATGCATTCATCATTTTAAATCATGCACCATCCTTTCCCCAAAATCCTGCAGCAACTGCAGAGTTGGCCAAAACACACTAGGGATGTCCGACTCATCCGTCCTTCTCAATGCATTGGCGAACACAGTAGCCAACACCTCGCCTTTCCTCTCTCCATCTTGCTGTCATATGATCTCCATCAGATTCAGCTACCATCCTATTTGTAATGTTCCCAGTTGGGGATTGGATTATATGGCGTTCAAGTCCTGCAAACAAATGTTAGTAGACAAACAATATGAAAGATAATTAAACATATATATATTTATCGGTGCGATTATACAAGAAAGAATGCTATATGTTATTCTACCTATTTAACAAATAGTGTTAACTGAGTTATCAAGAAAAGGATACAATACTTAGTAGGACCTTACCTGGATTGACCCAACCCTCTATTGAGAAATATTTCTCAGTTAGGAGCAACCTAGGATGTCGCCCTCCTAAGTTCTCTATTTGGGATCTCTATTAATGAGTGAAATCATTAATGTTCTCAAGCTTGGCAGAGATCCCACCCCTGCTGTTAGTAGCCTAAGTCGGTTAAATTGTAGCATACAGAACACCAAGATCCAAACTATAACACCAGAGCATAATAAAACAATATCATGGAACGAAGAACACACAATATAGTATACCGAGATATATTCATGTAACACAGATGTATATCATATTAATCTCCACTAGAATGGGTCTCCAAATGTGCTACAAGCTTACATATAAAGAGTTTGCGGTTGTTTAGGCCATCAACCATCAGACAACCAACTACCCCGTAGTTATAACTTAATACTATTGTTTTATTTTAATACATTACCAAAAAGCCTTATTTACTAATTAACCGACTTACATCATCCCCCCCCCAAAACTTGTTGTCTTCTAGACGACACAAAACAACAGAATAACAACAAAAACTATTTACTGAGAGGGACAAGAGGACATCCCTGTTCCCATCGTGGCACGCTCTCGGAGGGTCTTCGGATCTCTTTCAGCAATGAGTTGTTTCCCCCGAGTTGCTTTAAGAAGCCTGAGTGCATCCATTCGGTCCTTCTGAGAGGCAGCCAACTCCTGTTCCTTTCCTAGCCGCGTGGTTCTCTCGTGGTTCTCTCTTGTGCCACTTCTTGTTCCAGAGCATTGATTCTTTCCTTCAGCTCACTCTCTCGTTGTAGGGATAAGGTGTGTTCTCTTTCCATTTTGCTCGCTTTCTAGGTCATCCCTTGGCGCTGTAAGAATGTAGTACGGAAGGTCCGCTCTATGGTAGTGCGAGCTCCCATCACCTCTTGATTTCCTCCTATATGCCCGCTAAGGATCTGTGGTACTCCCCAGTTTGCTACCATCTCTAGTGTTTCCTTGTTGGGCCAACCTTGGTTTCTCATTTTCTCCGAGAACTCCCTGTCACAACCCTCTGCCATAAATGCCATCAGTGCTTTTGCTGCTTTCACTATAGCAGGCACATTGGATCCTCGAGAATGATCTATCATCCTCTGTGTAGCTGTCCTTATTACTTCCAACTCTGAAAGAAAATGCTGCGCAACAGCTTCAAACCCTCCGACACCCTCTGCTGGTGAAGACGTGACATGCCCTTTCCCATTTTCTCCAATCCTCGGGCTCTCCTCCTTTTGGTCAAACCCCAATGATGGTGATGGTGGTGGAACTTCTATGTCCATCTGAAATCTGGCCAACAGGTTGGCTGTTTCGGCCTCCATGTCTGTTTCCTCTGTTCCCTTCCCCCTGTCTACTTCTGACTCTTCTGTAACCAGGTGCATTTCTTGTTCTATGTTTCCTTCACCCATGGTTGCGGGAGAATCAGTTATAGGTGCCCCTACTAATGCGATAGCTCTAGCGGCTTCCATGCCCCTTGATGTGTTTATACGGAGAGTGTGGGCCCTTGCATTATGTCTCCTCAAGTCTATTAACTGGGATGGGGTCCCTGCGACCCTAGGCACCAAGTGTGTCGTGGTGTGAATCTGTGCCAGTTTGAAAAGTACCTTTTTCTTTACTCCCCATCCTGGAACGGCTGGTATGCCCCCCATATGGCTTCTTGGCCCTACTTGTGGCAGACCTCCTACGTGCCCTCTTTCCTGTACCATGCCCATTGGTTCCAATGTTGCAACTTCTGGGCCTGCCCTATCCTCCTTATCACCTTTTGGTCCATGCATAGTGTGGCTTTGTTCCATACGGAACTCCCCTTTGTCTTCATCAGATGAAGATGACATATATGTCTCTTCTTCCCCCGTCTCTGCCTCAAAGTTGTCATCTTCCTCCCCTCCATTTTTCGCGCTCCCTGTAGGTTCTTGCCTTGCTTTCTTCTTGGGTGTCTCTGTGGCTACTACTGTGAAAGTGTCCAGGTGTAGCCAGTAGTACATGGTTGGCTTGTAGGGCTCCACCCCATCACTGCATACGCTGCGACTGTGTACGTCATGGCCTTGAAGATAGTTGTAGCGCCTGTGGTGCACCATGTGGCTAAGGGGTATGCCTAGGCCTTGTGTTGCGTACGCCGTGGCTTGGTGTAGTGTACGCCTTGGTTTGCGTACACCCCCTCCGCCTTTGCGATCGCTTCCCTGTATGCCTTTCGTGCCATCGTGTCCACATATGCCCTTCGTGCCACCGTGTCCACGTATGCCCTTCGTGCCATCGCGTCCACATACGCCCTTCGTGCCACCGCTTCCCTTTGTGCCTTTGCTTCCACTCTTCGTGCCATCGTGTCCACGTACACCCTTCGCGCCACCGCTTCCCTTCGTGCCACCGTGTCACGTACGCCCTTCGCGCCACCGCTTCCCTTCGTGCCTTCGCTTCCACTCTTCGTGGCTTCACTTCCCCCCTTTGTGCCACCGCTTCCCTTCGCCTCCTTGCGTACGCTGCATGTGCTCTTCGCGGCTTTGGGTACGCCGCGTGTGCCTTCGCGGCTTCGCGTGTGTCCTTCACAGTTTCGCGTACGCTGCGTGTGCCACCGCTTCCCTTCGCCTCCTTGCGTATGCTGCGCGTGCCCTTCGTGGCTTTGCGTACGCCACGTGTGCTCTTCACAGTTTCGCGTACGCCGCGTGTGCCCTTTGCGGCTTCGTGTACGCTCCGACTGCTGCCGCGTGTTCCCCTTGTGTACTCTCCTTCGGCTGTGCGTACGCCCTTCGTATTCCATCAATGTTTACCTTCTGCGGCTCTACTCTTTGTCACTTCCCCTTTGTTGCTCTTGCAAGGAATTATGTGCCCGCTTGCCCCTTTATCATTTTTCTTAACATGCTTGATGCTTTTTATCCTCCACTTAGTCTTTTTCAAACCACTCCTTCCTTTATTTTGCTGGTCCCATATTAAACTTTTTATATTTGCTTTGGTCTTTATTATCTTTCTATGGCCTTTTCTTTTCATGCGTAGTGTTTTTATTTGCGTTCTCTTTTTTTTTAATATTCCCTTATTTTTCCAATTGTGTTGAACCCATGTTCCTAACTTTCTAGACTTAGAACCATCCTTGTCTTCCTTGGTCCCACATTCTGTCAAGTCATACCCCAACATATTCGCAGCAACAGTTTCTCTCTCCTTGTAGATTTTGAGTTTTGAACCATCCTCGATCTCAAGGATCTCCAACACATTACACTCTGGGTGGGAGATTTCGTAATCCTCCATTTGCCAGTGGAATAGCCCATTCATAGAACTTGTCTCGTCCTTTGAGCAATTCCCTAAGCGGAGGACTCCCACTTCATCAGGTTCCATCTTACCATCCTCCCACGGTGCTTCTCTCTCGGACCCAGAGTTTGAAGCCACTTCCTGACTCACTACTTGGTTCCGTAGATCAATGATATATTTTTTCCCTTTACTTTCAATTGAGAGAGTGTTTTTCTTCCAATTGTGATCTGCTTTGGCCATGATGAGCCATCCTCTTCCCAAGAGTGCATTATATCCCTTCCTTGCTAAAGATATAACCATAAAATCTAGAAAGAATTGTTGGGTTCCAATGGTTACCTTTTGTCCCATGAGTGTGCCAATTGGTTTTATCGCCTGCTGGTCTGCTCCTACCAAGTGGAATGCGGGTGGCCACAGTGTTGGTTTCCCCAAGGCCTTCCATGTCTCCTCTGTTAACACATTTACTGCCGATCCTCCATCCACAATCGTATTGGTGAGTTTGTAGCCCATGATTTCCATTTCCACTACGGCTGGTGTTCTGCCCACACCTACTATCATCAACATGGGGTCAGCGGTCTCCTCTGAGTGGTTCCTTTCTTCCACTTCCTCCTTGTGGCCTGACGTCTTTTCCTCCTTTCTGGTCTCCTCCACCTGATTTATGGCTATCCGCAGTTGTGGTAGTGTCTGCAACAAATCCGCTACTCGGACCGGCACGGTGGTTTGTAGCAGCTGCTTCATTATGGTTGCTTCAGAGGCGGCTCGTATGTTGTTGGTGGGTTTGTGGGATACTGTCTTCCGTCGTTCCTCACTCATTTCCCATTCTACTTCCTTTTGTGTCTCCTTCAGTCTTTCCTTTTTTGTACCCGGGTCGGGGTACGTTAGTTTCCTTGCATGAGATCGGGTAATGGCCAGTACTTCTGGTTCTGGCCGAACTACCTCCAGCATGTTCATGCCTTTCTGTCTTGGACACTCCGTATCCTTGTGGTTGCCTGGCCCACACCATTTGCAGAATAGCCCTCCTTGTCCAACATCACTCTGGCAGTCGCGTGCAAAATGGCCCCATTCGTTACACCTTCGACATTGTATCATTGGTCTGCCTTTTGCATCATATTGGATGCGACCTCGTGGGGTATTATTATTGCTATTGTTGTTACTCCCCCTCCAACTATTCCTATAGCCACTTGGTGATGCGTCTGAGTTTGTGTTCTTGGAGGGTGTAGTTGGTGGTGTTGCTTGTTCTTGAGTATATAGTACCTGGGCACTCCTTGTCTTCAAGAAATAGGGGCATTCCTTGATGGAATGTCCCAACACTTGGTAGATATCATAGAAAACTTGCTCCGGGCAATTGGTTTTTGTGTGTCCCTCCAGTTTGCATTCTGTGCACCAGAGTTCCCTGCCCTCCCTACTTTCTTCCTTCTGAGTCCGCATTTCCCGCATCATCCACCTCATATCCTTCCGGAGTGCTTGTATCGTCTGGGACTCCTCCTCGTTTTCTTGATCACTACTATCTTCATCACTTGTGCACTTCTTACCCTTCTATGTCTTGTTCTCGCTTTCAATGTCCATGGCTCTATTGTACGCGTCCATGAAAGTGGATGGAGGTACTACCTTCATCTTTTTCCGCAGGGATGGGTTCAGTCCCTCGATGAACCATCGCTTCTTCAAACCATCGGCTGGGGTATTGTCCATTTTTCCAATCAATTCTTTCAGCCTGCGGTAGTAGGACCTTACCGTCTCACTCTTGCCCTGTTTGGTGTTGTATATTTCTGCTACGATCTCGTCATCGTCCCGAAGTAACCGAAACTCCTCCTCGAATGCCTTAGCAAGATTTTTCCACGTATCCTTTGAAGTGGTGGGCAGGTCCGTGTACCAGTCAATGGCAATTCCACGGAGGGTGGCTGGAAATGCTTTCAGCCAGTTGTCCTCATCATTCTCGCCATTGGCCTGCCATATGGTGACACAAGTTTTATAGTGACGGGCGGGATCCTCTGATCCTATTCCATTGAATCTGGGAAGTTTCTGCTTTTCAGGGGTATGTGCCATCTTTCTCGTACTCCCCGGGTTACTCTGGGGATTGTTGAATGACTCGGTTGGTGCGGTTGTTTGCCCCAATTATCACTACTCTCTATTGCCTGTGGGCTGTTGTGACTCCTGTCCCACTCTTGTGTATGTTGCTGAGAACCTTCTGCGAGGCTCCCTCGTTCAACTATCCGATAGAGTTTTAGGCGCCTCTCTAGTTGTTCCTGGATGCGCAGGGATCTCCTCACTATGTCTTCTTGGCTCCCTTCTTGCTCCTACGAGGATTGTCGTCTTCGATCTTTGTTGAGTGTATTTGGCATTAATTATTGGAACTACGGGGGTTGCAATGCTGTGTTGAGTCCCTCTGCTCTTCTTCCCTTTGATTCCTCTCTTTGTACTGTTGGAGCACTTGCTGCCTAGGTTGCTCCCTTCGTACGTTCTCTCGTTACTCGTCACGTTCCACGAGGACAGGTGCCAACAACCGTCGAAGACTACCCAGGAGATCATGTACCGCTTAGTTCACGTTGAGTTCCGCCCGTATCGTACCAGCCGAGACAGCGCTCAGTTCCGCTTCTCACTGTACGTACCGGTCCACGGAAACGTCCCACGCGTGAATCAGGTCTTGTGTCAACTGATCCTCCCTGGTTACTTCGGTGTTATCCTCTACGTCACTGTCTGTTACCAGGATACTTTGGTCGAGTGGACGACCCATTATGCTTCCATCCCGCCAGCCTTCCCTCCGGAGACCTCCGGATTCAACTTAGGCAGTGGCGCCAAAATGTTAGTAGCCTAAGTGGGTTAAATTGTAGCATACAGAACACCAAGATTCAAACTATAACATCAGAGCATAATAAAACAATATCATGGAACCAACAACAGACAATACAATATACCGAGATATATTCATGTAACACAGATGTATATCATATTAATCTCCACTAGAATGTGTCTCCAAATGTGCTACAAGCTTACATATAAAGAGTTTGTGGTTGGTTAGGCCATCAACCGTCAGACAACCAACTACCCCGTAGTTATAACTTAATACTATTGTTTTATTTTAATACATTACCAAAAAGCCTTATTTACTAAAAAACTGGCTTACACCTGCTCAAGCTTCCCTATCTTTAACATATGCATATGGTTAACCTCTACAATATATATATTGCCTCTAAGAGATTCATTACGAAACTCCCTCTGGATTCCTATGAAAATGTTGAACGCAGTCACAGTAACCATGCTCTTCATATTTAATACATAAGTTACCTGTTGGTCTTGTTTGACTAATTTGCAGAATTTGGATATTTCGTATACCCTCTTTCCTTCGTCACTATGCTCTGGGCGTTTGCACTGGGGTTTTCTTGCTCTGCAGTTTACTGGCGACGACAAGGTGTAGAAGTGGCAATGCACTTCCTGCTTATCCGCCTGTATGTTGGGCTACACGGGTTATGTTGAGCTTTTCTCACGAGACTCCTTGTTGGTGGTGTTGACGTTTCCTGGTATATGCGCCTCCCACTGTTCTCCTTTGCTCCCCCTTCGTGTTTCCCAGATGGGTTATTCATATGCATCTCGGTTGCTCCCTCTGCGGTTTTTGGGTTAAATCGATATGTTTGTTTGAATCAAAGTTTTACGCATACTCCCATTCATTTTAATAGTTCGATTTATTTTATTTATTAACATCTTTCTTATCCTTCACTACTTTATTATTTAACCATTTAACTTAATTTATATTTTAATATTTAATTTTTACTATTGTATTATTTATTAGTTACTCTTTATTTTAAGAGAGTCATGATTTATTGTTTATTGCAAATAATGATTTATTATTTAGTATTTTACATTTACTTGATTTATAATAATAATAATTATTTATCATTTATTATTATTTACAAATAACAATTATTTATTATTTATTATTATTTATTTATTATTAACTTGATTTATAATAGTAATTATTATTTAGCATTTACAACTAAAGAGTAATGATTTATCATTTATTATAATTATAATAATAATTATTAATTACAAATAATAATTTAATGATTTACCATTTTAATTAACAATGATCAATGTGTCTTTGACAAATTTAAGTACCGGGATATATTTATTAATCAGGGGTCATTGCACTATCCCCATTAACGGGGATATATTTTTAATATATATATATATATATATATATATATTATGTCGTTTTATTATTTTTTTGAATATTATTTGTTTATATTACAATTTCATATATTGTTATTGTTTTTATTTTTTATTTCTCGGAGGTGTCTCTGCATCTCAACCTAGCGATTCCCACCAAACCTTGCTTTTGTCTTACCTTCTTGCCAAGTTTTGGGGTTTGAGTGGGACGAGTTGAGGCAAAACTAGTCCTCTGGGGATGAGTGAGGTGGCTTGAATGGCCCGCCCACCGGTTCCATTGAGGTAGAGAGAGGTTTTATAATTTTTAGTATTATTTATATATAATATATTGTTTTTAATTTTATTTCTATATATATCATTTATAATTAATATTAGTATAATATTATAAAATCACATATTTATATTGTATAGAATAAATTATGTAAATATTTATATCGTGTAAAATAAATTATATAAATGTTTATGTATACATATTGTACTTGTACGTGAGGAAAATAATTTTTTTTTCAGTAGCGATTTACCTGAAGTTAGCTATTTAGCCATGTTAAAATGTTTTGATAATTTTCTAGATATATTACTTATATTTAAAAAAAATTAAATTTATATAAGGTGAAATGAATCATGAATTATTTTTCGAATTCTTTCCCCTTGCCAAACTTCATCGAAATTTTATTGTTGCCCAACATGAACACAAACTTGAACCTTCTGACATAGCAATAGATAATATGATCAATGAGTGGTGCCATTAATTACCACCACCCTGGTGATTGATGGCTGCCCCTTAGAATGAGCATTGTTTATGTCTAAGCTTGAACAAGCTAAATATGTAAATGCACTTTTCATGTCTATGGAACACAGTTTCTTTCTGTTTTTGTTTTCCAATGTTTGGAACTTGATGTACAGGTTCAAAGCGAGTTCCAAAAGGCATATGAAAAAGGAATCCCAAAGACAAAGTGAGTGCTTACATGGTGTATCAATTATCAAGTAGTTTCGTTACATTTGATTTCAAACTAGAATCAGACAGCCTAACCTTTCCTGTTTACAGGTATTGGGAACCAACATATGAGGATTCCCTAAATCTCATTGCACAAGTGCCAATTGTTGCCGCTTATATATACCGAAGGTGATAATCACTAGTGAAAAGAAGCATGTTAATTAAATGTAAAGGGAGGCATGCTACATAAATGGCTCCTTATATTTAGATGATGTGCATTTGATGGTCAGAGTTAACTGAGTATAATGGAAAATATTGTGTTATTCATATTCTCACTTAACACAGTGAAGCTGCTTAAACTTTGTTATGAATCTTTCCTTGATTGTATTGCTGGTAATATTAGTTGTATTCTTTCAAATTGTTGTTTATGCAGGATTTTCAAGGATGGAAAATTTATTCCTCCAGAAGGGACCCTTGATTATGGTGCAAATTTTGCTCACATGCTTGGTTTTAATGATGAAAAAATGCATGAATTAATGAGATTATATATTACCATTCACAGGTTTGTGAACTGCAAGAATAAGCTTTTATTTTATTTGTTACAACAAGAGAATATTTTATTCATGCATGGCAAATCAAATAATGTTTTCCCAAGCAAATTCTTTTACCAGTTGTAATGTTTAATGAAGACATGGAAATGATTTTGATTTATAGTGATCACGAAGGAGGGAACGTAAGTGCTCATACAGTTCGTCTGGTAAATACATTCTTCTTTTTTCAAGAAAGGGAAAGCATCTATTTATAGTCATGTGTATGAAGAGTATCATGGAAGCTTAGTTTAAGTGCTGGGAGTTTTATGGAAAGATTGTGTTTCGCAGTAATAGCTGATAATTGCATACAAAGGGCCAAGATCTTTTTCTTTTGTGGCTGGTTCGTTGATATTTTAAATTTTTCTTGTCCTTTATTTCTTTATTTCAAGTAATGTAAAAAATGGTTGAAAACTGAAGGTAAAACAATATTTTTCTCTTATAACTTAAAATAGAACCTGGTTTCGTGATTGTTTCATACGCATTCATGAGTAGCAAGATTAACATGCTAAAATATCCTTGTATGCAAATGTCAGATCCTTTTTGATGGACATTCTGCTGTGTAACATTCACTTTCTGCTGAGGTTGCTTAGATCTAAGATACACAGAAGGAATTTTATGTGATTTTCATTAATCTCAATCCATGCTCTTTTTAAATGGCACAAAGCAGGGAATTCTCAACTCCTAGTCAAGGTAGATTTTTAAAGGCTGATATGTCATTCCCATCTTAAAGTGTCTGTTATCATTTGGACAATATATGCTATTGAGTCATTGATTAAGGGATATAAATTGTTTTATATTGAGGGCCATTCAACAAGGAGAGCTCATGGAAGTCATGAGACTATTTGTGTACTGTATGATTGGCCTTCAATGATCTAGACATGGTCAATAGCTCAATTGTTCAGATGGTTGAAGCCCTAGTGGAATTGTTAAAATTAGTGGACATGCTAGAAAATAGATTATGGAGGCTTACAGAACAAGGCTGAACAATCTATATTAGGTACCTCAAAATCTTTCATTTGTTATTTGCAATATCAGTGCAATATCAGTGCTAGAAATTTCATTTCTAACTTCTGTGCAATCTGTTTAAGTTTGTCGCTGAGCCTTTTTTCAAAGGCTTTTTCAAAACCTGGAAAATGATATATGATTGCTAGCCTTGTATAGGATCATAATATTTTATAATTTTGAAGGTTCATATCATATCCATGGGGAGCTATGCTTAACGTTGAGCTTAATATAAGCTCAAAGTTAAGTCATAGAAGGAGAGGTCAAAAAAGAGAAGATGGAACAACAGTGATCTGAGTACTTCAGCTGCCATGAATATGATGAATCAAAGGCTGATGAATCCGTGAACTTTTCCAGTAATGAGGAGAATGTCTTGACTGAAAATGATGATGGAACTAATTTTTCAAGTGCATCTGCAAGCGATGAGTACATGAATCTTCATGACAGTGCTGAGACTGAAGGATATGCTGATTTGTAGTTTGCTAAATCAGCTACTATTGATAAGTCATTTGAAGGTATGGATATCTGTGATGATTCATTTATTGAGTACAGTGCTGTCCTACCATATATTCAAAACGTATTGCAAGGGAACATTTATAGAGATAGCTGATTTTGAAAGTACAAATGAAGACAATTCAGAAATTTGGTTGTGTGAAGATGTAATGGCCCCTTCCTAAGTATTTCAGTATGGTGGATTGTTAACCTATCCAGTGGGATCCCATAGGCTAATGAGTTAGGGTTAGGGGACTCATGGCGACAGTTTCATCTAGCTTTTGGCTGTCGCAGGAGTTTTACTGAGCTTAGACAGTTGAGATTTGCATAATGCTTTTTTCAGGAGTGGTTTGGGATTGTTTTCCCATACTTACTAAAATTAGTAAGTGTCAAGTTGGACACAAACTTGGTCAGTCGGTGGTGTTTCTATTTTGGAAATGTTGATGGATGCATTGGATGTTGATATTTCAGATTTTTATGTCATCTACTGTATTTATTTTAAATAGCATTAAGTCACAAAGTTAAATTAAATATTTCTTTATTGTTATTTAATTTATTTAATATTCGATTATACGGACACCCAAGTTAAAATTAAAAGTGCCTTATGACAAATAATAAATAAGGTAACTTTATTGGGGTTGGTGCCAACATTAAGGAGACAAGGAGTTTTAACTAAATTAAAATGTAATTCTCTTGGCTGTGCAAGTGCTTTTGGAAGTGTATAAGAGATAGTATGTGAGCACATTTGCATATGCTTGGATTTGATATTTTGCAAACAGACTTGGCTGGTTGAACTTGCCCATCCCATGGCTTTGTGAGGACAAAAAACCTTGCAAGGAACATGTTGATGTGTCTAAAGTCGCATTGCTGCAACTCTATCCAGCCAACACAGAATAGAGTGTTCTCGCTAAGTATCCTATCGTCTCTTGTATAAGGAAACCCTAATGCTGTTTTTTAATCGATCAAAGGGGACAACCTCAAGGTTCCAAATGTTAGTTCTTGATTGCAGGATAGCTCAGTGATTGATGTGTTTTGCTAGGAACACAAGGGGACTTATGTTTTGCAACAAGTTGGTCTGCTGCGATTCTCGGACTGCGAAAATAAAATGAAAAGCGAAGGGTTCAGGAAACCTAAAATTAACCATACTGGTATGCGGGTAGACGGATTCAACATAACCAATCCTTGTTTGGCAAGAATAACTCACAACCTCACAGGAACGGTGCAATCTTCAAAGGGACTTGGAAGATTTTCAGAGTGCAGGAGCATGGCTAAGCACCCAAGTCTGACCCAGCTCAGACGGACACCTGCAATTGAACTAAGCACGATTTAAAGGCTCAGACTAACCATACAAAAGGATACACAATCAGCATATCCTTAATGGTATGAACCTGAATCCATCAGATACCTGCACACCAAAAGGAAAGATCTATCTAAATTGCTGAAAGAAACCATGCAAACAGACTAAAACCAAGATGATAAACACCAAATCAATGTCCATTATATTGATTCTAGCTGCATATTACAACAATTTTTGCAGCATCTCTACTCTATGCTACTCCTAAAAATTGCATCTACTTCTAACTCCTAAAAATCTTACTAACTCCTGGATCTCTTGGGTCTAATTTTTTACAATGAGTTAAAATATTTTCTTTCCTTTTATCTGACAAAGTTCAGCCATTTGAACCAAAATGGGAGTTAAGCGAACTTTATTTTGTCCTGCAAAGCAATATGAAATGCTGAACTTTGTTTTTAAACGTTCCCCTAGATGAAATTCGGGATTTTGTGTTTTTGTAATTTTGGTGAAATCACCGAATTTTAAAACGCCCCCCCTTTATTCGACATTTTGCCTAACGCTTTGGAAGAAAATCGGCCATTTAAGAGGTTTTGGGCGATTGTTGTTTAAGTTTAAAATGCTCTTTCATAGTGATTTCAGACTATTTGGTCTTCATATGTGATTTTAAGCTTTGTAAATTTTGGGTCAAACAGGGAAGATGCACGATTTTCACTTTGTATTTAAACTGCCTTACCAATTTCGGGTTATTTCCTCTTTTTGTGCGAATTCTCCCCAGTTTCTCTATTTAACGCCTTTTCTAATGTCTCCTTTTGACGAACTTCGGCCAATTGAATCTTTTTGGGAGGCTGATCGTTTTCTTTATCTTTTCGTTATTTTTGGCGAAATGGCGAACTTGATTTTCGGCCTTTGAGGCCGATTTGAACTTTTAAACTTCGCATTTTGGCCATTGAGGCCGATTTGTGTTTTAAGTGGAACTTCGGGCAAAATTGAACTCCAAGAGTTTTTCGGCATAAAACACTACTTTGCGTGATTATCTTTTATTGTTTTTCGGCTTAGTGAAACCAATTGTGCGAATTTGGTCTTTTCTTATTTTCGGCCTTTGAAAGCGAAATCGCCAGGCTTTGGAGAAACTCGGCCTTTTGGTGGTTTTTGCAAGATTCTAGAGATTTTTGGCTTATGTGCCGATTTGGCACGATTTAGCCATTTTTACCTTCTCGGCTCATTAGAGAGTTCTGCAAGTCAAATACGAGACTTCAGTTTGGTTTCCAACTTTAAAAATCTGACCCTCTTTTTGGAATTTTCGGCCTGTGAGCCTATTTTGAATTTTTTTGACATTTTTTGGCTTATGACAATGATCGCCCGACTTAGGGTTTTCTACTTTTCGGGCGGAAATGGGCAATAAGAGGCTTAATGCGCAAATTTGAATGCCTACTATTTTCGGCCTATGAGTATCATTTGCGAGATTGTTCTCTTCGGTGTTTCAAGCTGATTCCACCCTTTTCGGCCTCATAAGTCATTTTGTGCGATGTAAGAGTTTCTTATATTTTAGCCAAATGAGTGAAATGGCGTAATTTTCGGGTCAATTGGATGACTTGCCAACTTTTGTTTCACATTTCGGCCTCTTGGAGATTTTGGCGAACTTTGCACTTTGGCCTTTTATGGCATAATTTATGAACTTTGGAGAGATGAAGTTTTCGGGCAAATGGGTGTTATCGCGCGATTTTCACACTTTGTAACTTTTTGGGCCAAAGTGCTTATATTGTGTGATTTATTCCTTGCTCACATTTCGGCCTATTAAGCCGATTCTCAACCCTTTGTTATCTCGGCTTTGTAAGACACTTCATCTGTTATTTTTACCTCCTAAACCGATTTTGCCTTCATTTTTTGAATTTCGGCTTTGAAGGCCAAGTTTGCGAGTTTGAAATTTTTTTTGGCCTAATAAGAGTGTTTGGGTGATTTTAAACTTTGCATTTAGGCATTTTATCTCGATTTTGGGATGCATTTGCGTGAACTAGGCTCTCATTTTCGGATTAAGAAGTCGTTTTGCCCGATTTTGACTCATATTGGACGCCCTTCTTATCGATTTTGGGTTGTATGAGCATTTTGTGCGACTTTGGACTTGGTGTTCGTTTTCTTTGAAAGAATCCCGAAATTTGATCATTTAAGCCGAAATACGCGACATAAGCTTTTGAAGATTTTTGGGCCTGAATGGCCTGTTTGTGGGATTTTATCTCCTTTAGGCTCCTTAGACTATTTTGAGAGACTTGACGTTTTACCTTTCGGCCAATGAGGGGATTTCGCGAGTTTGTTCTATTTGTCCCAATACCTAATGGCTCTACTCTTAAACACCAAACTCATGGGTTTTGGAAACAACAACCACACATACTCCTCTCTCACACAGAGCAATGGGGGTCCCTAGTTGGAGAAAATGGTGTGTGTGTGTGACACGCACAATAGAACATCTGCTATGTTAGTGAAAGATCTAATTGGGAGGATACATTGGTTGTTTCATTCGGGAATCACATTTTGGCTTCATAGTTGATCAAATCTTCAGTTTATGAGCAACACATCTATAGAGAAGACTGGAGATATATTGAGAAGGGAGATTGAGGACATAATTAGTAGATTTCCTTTATACTTGCTTGTCGTACAATCTTGCTGGGACGTGGTTGCTTGGTGGAAAGGGATGCCTAGGGTTTTGTGCATAGTTTGTGGCTGGTTGTGGTTGCCTAGGCCTGCGTAGCACTAGGCTTTTGATTGTGAGCAGATTCAAAGGTATTTTGGAGTGTGGTGTCTAGGTTTTGGATTCCCAGTTTGTTGGTTTTTCTGATATTGAACAAAAACAAAATTGTAAACAGCAAATGCTTTTGCTTGATATTTCATGTAATGCTATTGTTGTCATTTTATGATACCCTTGGTCCATCAGTAAGAACCGATCAGAGATGTGTTCCATTAACCAGTGCTGCCCCGGTTGATCAAGGAGAAAAGCAATGATGAGGTTTGGAGTGTTGCTTTTCCGGAAGTTCCTAGGCCCTCTCTTTCCCTTTCTCCGGAACTTCGGAACCCCGAGGTTCCAAAGTTCTTTGCCCTAGTCTCTTTCCTTCTTCCTGCTTCGGAACTTCAGAACACCGAGGTCTCAAAGTTCTTTGCCTTAGCCGCTTGCTTTCCTCCTTTGAAATAGTAATGTCCCCACTTTGAAATAGAATTTAATAATAAATAATAATAATAATAATATTAAAATATTAAAAATTAAATTATAATATAAAGAATATAATTAATTAAAATTTAATTAAGTTAATGAACGGTTAAAAGACATGGAAGGAAAAGTTGTGAATCCCTCAACAATAAGATATAAAAGGGAGAAGAGAACCTCATTTGGGAAGGGGATAACTTGGAAATCAGAAGTCCAGATCTGATTTAAATAAGAAGTGCAAGTCTGATTGTGAAAGGTTGTGTCCCTTTCAAAGGGCAGAAATAATGAAGAGTTGCACACTTTCAAAGGGTGTTAATGGTGAAAGGGTGTGTCTCTTGCCAAAGGGAATACATGACCTCTCCCTCACATTGAGAGATATAAAGAAAAAGGAATCAAAGCATCCAGTAACATCACCATGGATCAGATCAGATCAGAACTGTTATTAAGTTATAGGCAGTAACATCCTTGTTCTTGGTGGTATGCATGGGATGTGTTTAATAAGTATGCTTAATATATGAAGCCCAATAATGTTCTTATGCTGAATTGATAGTAATATTAATATGGACTGCAATATGTATGACAGTTTTACATAATTTCATATATATATTTATAATACATAAGAAATATTTATACTTATAGTCTAAATCATGTTATTACTATCTGTATTTAAGAAGATGGGAATGAGATGTTCCAAAGAGGGGCAGTCTAAATCCAAGCAATAGGTTAAGTCGCAAGATAGGGTGGGGATCAGCGACCCATAAGCCTTGAGGGTATAGACCCAAGATAGGTAAGGGCTTGGATCTGTAAACTTTGAGGGAACCTATTGTAGTTGGTCTCTAAGCGCTTTGGTAACATATGTAAACCCTTCTCCCTTAAAACTGAAGTAGTAGCAAGGTCTGATATCTATATTAAGAACTATGAATAATGACATTAATTATCTAATGAGGAAAATGTATAAGCACTAGATAATAACTAATTGAAGAATATCAATCAATTTTATTATACTGAAATAGATCAGGTAGGGGACATTACATTTGCAGTGTTGCTTTTCTGGAAGTTCCTAGGCCCTCTCTTTCCCTTTTTACGGAACTTCGGAACCCCGAGGTTCCAAAGTTCTTTGCCCTTGTCTCTTTCCTTCTTCCTACTACGGAACTTCGGAACCCCGAGGTCCCAAAGTTCTTTGCCTTAGCCGCATGCTTTCCTCCTTCGGAACCCAGTTCCCTCCTTTCCCTAGCTTATCCCCTCCTGTCTTCAGCTTTTCTCCCTCTTCCTCCCGAACTCCGGAACCTCGAGGTTTCGAAGTTCCTTCTTTTCTTCCCCCCTTTTCCTGAAAGTCTGGAACCTCGAGGTTCCAAAGTTCCTTTGAGCAGTTCCTCGGAAATCCGAATCCTCGAGGTTCCGAAGTTCCCTTCCCTTGCCTTCGTCCGGAACCCCGAGGTTCCGAAGTTCCCTCTTAGCCCTTCTTCCTTCTTTTCTTCGGAACTTTGGAACCCCGAGTTTCTGAAGTCCTCTTCCTCGCTTTCCCTTCTTCTCTCCGGAACTTCAGAACCCTGAGGTTCCGAAGTTCCTTCCCCTTTTGCCTTCTCTCTCTAGTTTTCCTGGAACTCCAGAACCTTGAGGTTCCGAAGTTCCTTTTCTTCTCTTCCTCTATCTATCCAGGAACTTCAGAACCCCAAGGTTCGGAAGTTCTTTCCTTAGCCTTTTGAAGTTCTTTGGAACTCCGAAAACCTGAGGTTTCGAAGCTCCTTGCTCCTTCCCTTGTCTTCGTCACTTCAGGAGTCTGAGCTTCCGAAGTCTTTGGGCTTCCTTCTGATTGGCGACATTTCCAGATGGCGTGATCGACACTCAAGGTTTTAAATGCGCCGACAGTTTTGGTGACTTGTGCACTTTCTTTTGTGGAGCCACAAGGGTGCATTAAGTGTTTTTCACAGGATTTCCATCAAGGGAGGTACGAAGCCATGCTTGGTGACTTATGTCATGTCTGACTTTGGAAGGTTTGTAAATCCACCTTCTCTGGATTGCCCTTTGTGCGTATGGCTAGGTTGCTTGCATGTACAAGTCAAGTTCATGCACTTCCCTGCACTTCAAGACTGACATACAGGGGTCATGATCACCACTGTAACCCATTTTTCTCTATAAAGGATGTTAAGCCTCATTGTAAAGGGTTTGCTCCGTGCTGGCTTCAGCTTTCTTATGCTCTTTCTCTTCTATTGAAGACTTGTGATTATTTTTTGCATTTCTACAATTGTAAGTTTGGCCTTTGGCCTTTGAATGAATTGAAACTACCATTCTTGCCTTCTTTCAACCTATGTATGCTATGTATGTTTTCTTACCTTCATCATAGGTGTATGTCTTGTGGCTTTTCTCTCCATATATGTTGTGTTAACTTGTTTTCTGAGTGTGACTTGTGGGAAACCTTCTCCCCTCTTGGCATTAAGTGGATTCTAACCTTCATACATGCATTGGGATCACTCATACAACTGAAGTTTGTGCATCTCCTGGGTGTTTCAGTTAGTTCTTTGTGTCATTTCGGTAGGGAGAGGAACAATCTCTTCTTGGTGCATCACCTCCTTTTATTTCAAGCATTTCTCTCTTCCCTTTATTTCTGCAATTTGCTAGGATAGGCCTAGGAGTTAGTTTTGAAGTGTTGAGTTGGTTCAACACCTGCACCTCGATTGAGAAGGAAGCTTGCCTTCTCTGGAGATTCAACCCCTTGCGCAACGTCCCACACTTCGGGGTTGTCGCCATGTTTCACAAGGTTGCTGAGTTGATAGCTCAACAAGCATGCGAGCTTTTGTGATAACAGTTTTTGGCATATCCGGTGGGACATCATTCGAATTACATACTAAGGATTTAGTGCTATTCTTAGAAACTCAGCGTTTAGAGGTTGTCATCTTCAAGCACTTGGCAACTCTACTTACTTACTGAACCCCAGAACTTCGAGCTTTCTAGTCTGTGAATTCCAAAAGCTCGGAGCCCTGAGCTCCTGAGTTCTCTCCACCTTGCAACTTCGGAACCCCTAGGTTCCGAATTCCCGAATTTCCTCACTGTGGAACCCCGAGGTTCTGAAGTGCCGAAGACATCAACTCCGCAAGGCCGAAACCCCCAGGTTCCGAAGTGCTTAAGTCTGGAACCCCAGAACCTCAAGTTTCCGAGGTCTCTGCTCAACAGGTCCACTGCTTGCTCATGACTTGTTGCAGCTCCGGATTTCATGCCCAGAATTCAAACAAGGGCGTCTTCTAGAGGCAATTTCCAATTCGTAGAGCTCCCATCTGCAAGCTCTAGAGGAGGAGAGGTAGACCTTCATTGTCACCAGTCAGGGGTGTCAGGGTTGTAAACACTCCATCTCCCAGGTCTCTTTCTACTCCCCCATTTACAAGACCATTACTATCAATGGCTCCATCCACTCATATCAATAGACCATTGTTTCACATGGCAAGAAATCAGGTTTTTGTTACCTTCAATGGAGGGAGTCTCCTTATTTTGACTCAATGGAGTGTCATACCAGTGGCTGTGTTGAAGAGTATACCATACTTCATTGGTGAAACAACTACTATGCCCATTGAGCACATTCAAGACATTGCAAACATCTGCTCCGTTCATAATATCACTCAGGATGATGTCGCTGTTAGACTCTTCGCCACATCTTTGAAAGGCAAAGCTTTGTAGTGGTACAGAGGGTTGCTGTCTAGCTCCGTTCACAATTGGAATGAATTGGGGGAGAGGTTATGCAACCATTTCGAAGACAAAAGTGATCACCTATCACTTGTGGAGCAGTTGACTACGATCAAGAGGGCACCCCACGAGTTCATGGGAGATTTCAATTTCAGATTCCATAAGACATGGAATAGAATTCCTGCTCTAGTGAAGCTATTTCCAAATCATGCCTTCTTGTATTATCTTAGAGATCTCAACAACGATATAGCTGTAATGGTACAATCAATGGGTGGAGCCTCTCTACCGGGTGCATACGACATAGCCATAAGAGCAGAAAATTGTTTGATTCAAGCTGGGAAGATAGCTCCAAGGCCTCCAATGCCTCTCTTCCCAAAAGCTCCTAGTCAACAACTCACCTTGGCTCCTATTCCCATGGCTTCTGCAGGGCAATCATCTACGCCCTCTACATCCTCCAATGAGCTCCATGAGGTCAAGGCTCTATTACAAAACTTTGGCAATGAATTGGTGGCACTGAAGAGGCAACAAACTCAGTATAGCAGACATTATTAGTCACAAGGTCAGAATTATCAGCAAAATAGGTCACCCTTTCAAGGGCAAAACCAATGGAGCAATGGAGCCTTTGAATAGTGTGAACCCCACAACTGCAAGCAACTCAAATGTGATAGTTCCAATGCAAAATAACCTCGCCCAAGAGAAAGATTGGTGTCAACCATGTAATCAGCCACACAACCAAGGTGTATGCCAAAATGGAGGGTTTGTCCAAACTTTAGTAGTGCAGGATGAGCCGACCACCTTTGGTCAGCAATATGACCCAAATCAGCCTAGTGTTGGTCCCCAGGCTCACTTGCAAGGGGATTCTATCTTTGTCAATTGGCAGGAGGCAGAGTTTTGTGGTTTGAACCAAACAAATGGTGAGTCCATGCTGCAGTATACAAGGTCAAAGAAGAGAGCTATGGAGGTTGCCTCACCTTCAACATCAGCCCAAGCTCCAACACCCAATGTAGCCGTCCATGATACAAGCCAAAGTACCATGCAAGGGAACAAAAGGCAGGAGGAGGCCCAAGTCGTCCAAAGAGCAAAGGCAGACCTTGTAGCCTCAAAGGGGCCTGTAAAGTCAGTTGGTGTTCCTTTCAACATAGTGGATCAGATGAAGAAGGCCAAGCGCAATGTCACTATGTGGGATGCCCTTTCAATCCCATCTCAAAGGGATTTGCTTAAAGAGGAACTGAAGGATGTCAATCAGTCAAATGATGAGATAGCAGTCAACGGAAAGGCAGTCTCCACCAGTTTGGTGCAACCCAAGGAGGAGGAAGATTCAAGCAAGATCAACAAGCCTCCCCCCTTCTATCTCTCCTTAATCATAGGAGATAATTTGGTTCACAACTACATGATAGATTCAGGAGCTAGTAGCTCAGTCATGCTTAAGAAAGTAGCTGATCTTCTTGGCATAGAATATGAACCCGTGACCAAAGAGGTGGTTCAATTAGATGGCACTTCTATTAAGACAGTAGGGGTGGTGAAAAATTTGAAGTTGACCTTGCCTGCATACCCTGGTTGCACTGTCTTGCAAGACATATCAATTATCGACCTTCCTGCTTTCTTTGCCATCTGCCTGTCTAGAGACTTCACAACCAAGATAGGTGGGTACTTGTTTTCTGACTGGTCCCATATGCTATTTCGAACAAGGTATGGTACCAAGGTCACCATAAGGGCAGAACCCATTGCCCAAAACCACATAGAGCCCTACACCCCAGACCTATAAACATGAATTGCACTTTGCATGAAGAGGGGGAGGAGTGTGCTACCCGTGAGCTTGCTACTCGTTTGCAGGAGGTCCCTGATTGCTTGTTGGACGAATGGGCCAATGCTTTTCAGTTTGATCCATTAGTTGAGACTGGGCTTGGCACCTATTGTATCCATGAAGAGGATACTCCTATCCCTAACCTCATCAAGACACAAGGAGATTCAAAGGGGTTATGGAACATGTTTTTTGATGGTTCAAGAATCAAGAATGGTGTAGGTGTCGGGCTGATGCTTGTTTCTCCTGAGTAGGAGAATTATTTCTTCTCTTTTAGGCTTCAATTTGGTTGTACTAACAATGTTTTTGAGTATGAAGCCTTGATCCAAGGTCTCCAACTTGCACAAAGCAGAAAGATCAGTTCTTTGCAAGTATTTGGAGATAGTGAGTTGGTTGTTAACCACATCCGAGCCCAAAGTATAGCAAAGAACAACCTACTCAAATCATACAAACATAGGGTTTGGGATTTGATTGAAGGATTTGAGGCCTTCAATATCTAGAGCATTCCTAGGGGTCAGAACAAGCATGCAGATAGGCTTGCAACAGTTGGTGCTCAGTTCGACATACCAACACATGTTGCAAGTGAGAAGGAGCAACACATCAGGCTTGTTGTGAGGCCTGCTGTCCCAGACAATCAAGTGAATTGGCAAGTGTTTGAAAGCGATCAATAGATCGTCAACTTCTTGCTAAATGAAGCAGAATTTTTTGCTAAAAATCAGTCTAATCTGCAAGACCAGTATGGAGATCAAATCATGCAGCTCAACTCCAATAAGTTGCCTAAAGGTCTAGTTACCTTGGAAGGCATTTTCAACTCAGATGATCAGTTGAAGAAGAAAATGAACTTGGCTGCAAAGAGGGGTGATTATAAGCCAGTTGTTGTTGCTGAGGGTAGGTCCTTGAACTTGGGCAAGGTGTGTTCCTGAACCGAGCAAGAGGCCTTTGTTTAGCTTTGTCAAAAGTATGATGACATAGTTGCTTGGACCTATGAAGACTTGAAAGGTTTTGACCCTAGTTTAGCCCAGCATACTATAGAGCTAAACCCGGATGCAAAGCCAGCTAGACAAAAACAAAGGCCAATAAACCCCAAGATTGAGCCACTAATGAGGAAGGAGTTGACCAAGCTCATAGAATCCAATATCATCTTCCCTATCAAGCACTCCTCCTGGGTGGCCAACCTTGTCCCTTTAAGAAAGAAGAATGGGGAAATCAGACTATGTGTAGACTTTAGGGATCTCAATAGAGCCTCCCTCAAGGATCACTATCCCCTTCCCTCTATGGAGCAGATTTTCCAAAAGGTAAGTGGCTCAGAAAGATTTTCATTCTTGGATGGGTATTCAAGCTACAACCAGATCTTGGTCCAAGAATCAAACCAATACAAGACTACATTTACTACTAAGTGGGGTATCTATGCTTATTTTAAAATGCCCTTTGGGCTAACCAATGTAGGTGCCACGTTCCAAAGAGCAATGGACATGGCTTTCAAGGGTGTATTAGCAAAGTTTGTGCTTGTATACCTTGATGACATAACTGTTTATTCGAAGCATGCAGCTGACCATCTTGGTCATGTTGAGCAGGTGTTCATGAAATGCAGGGAGTATGGTGTGTCCTTGAACCCTAGAAAGTGTGTATTTGCTACTGATCAAGGAAGATTGTTAGGGCACATCGTATCCTAAGAGTGTTTGACCATTGATCCAGAGCGAGTGGAGGCTATTCTTTCTCTTCCGCTCCCCAGTCACAAGAAAGGATTGCAAAGTTTCCTTGGTAGGATCAACTTTGTGAGGAGGTTCATTCCCAACCTTGCCACCATGGTAAAACCCCTCACTTCCATGTTGAAGAAAAACTTGGCTTTCAATTGGACCAAGGAGGGAAGGGCCGGTGTCGAAGAGATCAAACAAGCAATTGCTTAGGCCCCTACCCTTGTCAATCCTAATTATGAAAGGGATTTTATCCTCTATACCTTCAGAGGAGAATCTAACATTTTAGCTGTCCTAACACAACTGAATGACGACAAGCTGGATCAACCTATTGCTTTCTTTATTGAGGGGCTAAAGGACTAGGAGATTAGGTATAGCTATGTAGAAAAGCAAGTCCTCATTGTTGTAAGGGCATTAAAAAAGTTCAGACACATGTTGTCCAACAACAAGATCCAGCTCTTAGTTCCACATGCAAGTGTCAAGGATTTCCTTCTAAACAAGGACATCAGTGAGAAGAGGGCTGGATGGATAACCAAGGTCATGGAGTATGACATCAACATCAAGATCACCAAGCTTTTAAGAGGCAGGGGCCTATGTGAACAGCTTCTCTCATCTTCTGAGACTACTTCAGAGGTTGCCCTTGTGTTACAAGAAGATCAACCAACTGACAACAACACTCAACTCAATTGGGTAAGTGACATGACAACCTTCTTAATGGAAGGTAGATACCCCCAAGGTCTGGACCACACCAAAAGAAGACACTTCAGGTTGTAGTCCATTCCCTATGTCTTAGTGAATGGCACTCTTTTCCGAAAACACTCTAATGGAGTCTTACTAAGATGCATCGAGCAAAACCAAGTCAGCAGATTGTTAGAGGAATTTTGTGATGTCCCCATCTAAACAATCAAAATATGATATTGCCATTCTAAAATAGAATTTAATAATAAATAATAATACAATTAAAAATATATATATATATAAATGAATAGAATGAACTAAATAAAATATTAATAATAATAATAAACAAGATTGAATATATAATTTATATTTATAAAATATTAATATTAATTACATATTCATCAAATAATAATATAAATTATACAATATTATATTATTACAAAACACAAATAAAAAGTTCTCACCGGTTCCTCGAGTTTGATTGCTGTTGCTAGCATTCTAAATGATAAACTTTGGGGCAGACCAGATCTGACGCATGTCAGAATGGTCTCCCTTACAAATGTATAAGAATCCTTCCAAGTGAAATACGAACCATACAATTATGGTGATAATGACCTTTGGTAGTGATTCATTAAAATGATTAATCTCTTATATTTATATTAGAAAACGAAGGTGACAGCTTGATCATTAAAGATAGCAATGATATTAATATTCGATACAAGCATAGAAGATAGCATTGGATAAAAAGAAGATCGGAATTAGTCAACGACGATAATAAGTATCAACAAATGACATATCCTAAACAAGATACGATTATAGATGAGAATCGATAATAAATTACCTTGAAGACTAGACGAAGAGTTTATGATCCTTCAAAGCTACGTAAGACTCATTAGAAGGCAGTCAAGTGTTTACGTTCCAACAAATATGTAAGAGGATATAAGAGACTAAGTCCATAAAGCCAATTAAAATACCAAGAATCGCCACCTGGGATTAGTTAGTAACAAATAAGATAATATTAAACGATATCATTGGTCGGTTATGAAAGGGTATAAGCCATGCCGGTTGGAGTGCAATCGATCGTTTCGGTATTGCAAGATATAAAAGGAAATTGGATTCACTCTGAAAAGGGGGAAGGGATGCTGTGCCAACACAGACTACAGAAAAGGTAAGACTTTAGTATTGGGCAATCCAAATGCCTGTGTTTGCCATTCGAGATTTTGAGCCATGTCTTAGGATGATGATTACAGTGTATGATAGAAACGCTAGCAAATCTATATTTATCTACCAGCAAAGTACAGTAATGGTGTCATTCACAGGGGAAGCATTTACTAGAGTGTTCGACATTCCTGGCGAGGGCAAGAAAGTTGACAAAAATGCCATGAAGATCTAGCAGAACGAAGGTAGAAGTACAACTACTGTGCTGTGATGATTTGACAACAAAAGAATGGGAAAGAGTGAATGCATCGAAGGGACCAGGGTTAAAAAAGTCTTACATTGTGCTAGGTGAATGGCAATGTCCGCTTGATGTGATGAAGAGTAGACTCACGGGAGCCAGTCGAGCCTTAGACACTGCTGTACCCTTGTTGGCATTGATGAATGGGTTAAGGAATGGGACAGTATATGATTGGGTGCCGGTCCTTTCTGACAGGATTGATGACTTCCTTACCCTACGACCTAAGGCCTTCTACATGCCTTTTCATGCCATCAGACTCTTTTTGGGCGCTGTGCGAACAAAGGTACCCTCGACAAACATGTGTGGAAGCCCCAGAACCGGGTGGACTGTTCGTGGCCACCTATCTTTTATTGGACTCACCAAGATACCTTCACATGTAGCGAGGATGTCCAACGTAGCAGGAAGCGAAGGCGGCAACAGGTGGTGGCTTCAGAGAGTGAGTCAGAGTTGGCAGAAGATGAGGAGAGTAGCGCAAGGGAAGAGTCGGCAGATACCTTTTCCAACAACAGTGGAGGCAATAATGCCTTTTGTCTGGCTTGTTGAGGAGAAGTGGGAAGGAGTCCTGGAGAGGAGATGTTGGATAGTGTAGTACACACGCGGAAGGTGTCATGGGTACACCCTTGAGTAGTACGAGTACGGTTGGAGTAGCACCATCGAGGGGGGTCAAACCTTCGCGAGAGGTGATGATCGAACAATTTATTTTCGCCCCAGCTTTGCTACAGGTGGATGGTGAAATATCTGCACTCCCTACTTCAGGGATGACTGTTGAAGCCGTACCAATGCCAGGATTCGGGCAATTGCGACCTCCACCCACGCAGACACCCTTTAGTGTCGCCCCACCAACACACAGAATGCTTGCGCGTTAGGAGCCCACTACAGAGAAAGGGGCCGAGTTGGAAAGTGTGCCTACAAGTAAGGAGGCCGCTACAGGGAAAGGGGCCGAGTTGGAGAGTACAGTCCATGCATGGATGTCATGTCCTCTCCTTGATCATTATATATAGCATAATGAAACACTTATTATTATTAATGAATATAATAATTATTAACGAATGATTACTTGAAATTTATTTATTAAATATTATTTATCACTAATAATATTCTTGAAATACTCAAATAAAAATAAATTTAATATTGCTAATTGATGTTATACTCCCTTAATATAATTAATGCAAAGAATAGTGACAAAATATTAAGAGAGCGATAAGATTTATAAGTCATAGAGCAGTAAGATAATGATTCTAGTTAAGCAGTAATAGACAAAGCAATTAGAGGATAAGGAGCATGTCATAATCTACAGAAAAGAACAATCTCAATTATAGTGATTGAAGGCATTGGTTATAATTGTTTAGAGCAACGATGAAAGATATAATATAAAGAGTGATCTAAGTAAACGCATTTGCATCATGACTAGATTACGAGAACCATATGTAATAGATCGGCAATATGTTCTTCCCCCAAGTGCTTCGAGATAACAATAACACAAATAGAATTACAGATTGTACAAACCACAAAAATAAGTAAAATATTAAAAATTGGAAATTAACCAACTTGTTAATAGTCAAATATTCGATAAGACAAAGGAAGAGACTTTTTTATTAGAATTATATTTTAACGTGGCATTTGTATAAACCGATATCTATGATTTGTTATTATCAAATGAATTCGTGAATGAAGCGTTCTTAATTTGGTTGAATGAAGTTTTATTATCGGTTGAGATAACTGATCGCAATATTAAACAAGGCATTGATAATCGATTTAGTAATCAAAGGATATGATTATTATCACGACCTTTGGGTTACAAAAAGATGCAACCTTACTATTAATGATTACGCGAAAGATATATAAAGGAAAAAATCAGAATAAGAAGGGGATAGGAAAGAGAAATAAGGAGAGGAAGGATATATCAAATGGAATGGAAATGATTATAAATAGTTTGTGCCATCGAACAGATCATATCAGAACTGTTATTAGGTTACAGGCAATAAGATCCTTGTTCTTGGTGGTATGCATGGGGATGGCTTAATACGTATGCTTAATATATAAAGTCCGATAATGTTTTCATGCAGAATTTAATACTAATATTAATATTGACTGCAATACGTATGACAATCATTCTCAATTTCATATGCAATGGCAGACCATGTCATATCTGTCTGCCCTCACAGTGGAATAAATCAGATGATATATATATAAAATCTATACACCAGACTGAGACTAATCTATAAGAAAATCATATGTAGTGACAATTTATAACATTGAGACATATATGTCAAGAATACAAATCAAGGGAAGTTATCAAGATAGGTTCTATCTTCCAAACTAATCTTAGAATCTTAAGTTAAATATTATAATGAATAGTACTGAGTTTTGATAAAATTTTATTTATTAATATTTATAACTCTCACATTAAGTTATAATTGTTATCCCAAGACTAAATTAGGTAAATCCCAAATAGGGGACATTACAATGGGATGCATGGTTGGACCGCTACCATGGCACCGGTTGGATCTCGACCTCCTTCACCACCTCCTTCACCACAACCACTGGTGTTGCCAGAGATTGTGGATTTAGAGGATGGGAGTTCTCACCAACAATGGCTATGGAAGTCTTCCAGGATAGGGTGCTTGGAGAGGACTATAGGGCTGTTGAGCCCAACCAGCAGGTAGCATCCACTATGCAGGGTGAGTTAGGTGTGGTGGAGCAATTTCTGGCAGAGATGGAGGCAAGTGCACAGAAGATGGCTGCCTTGGTAGATGTGGAGGCCAGTGCACGACAGATGGGGGCTTCAATTTAGGAACTGGATCTTGGACAGACTGTAGTGGAGAATTTGCTTGCATTTGCCACATGAGGATGTGGAGAGGAGTTTGCCAAGTGTTTTGATTCAAAGGGATGGCCTGCAGTAGAGATACCTGCCATGATGGAGGAGTGGAGGTGCAAGGAGTCGATTGGCGAGAGTGGGACATACTTGTTGTTATGGCAGGAGGAGTAGGCATTCTGAGACAATTACTATGAGCTCCGAGTGCACAACATTTGGCATCCAGGGCGGAGGCAGAGCGGGTGGCAGCCATTATAGCTCGGGAGGAGCTAGCCACTCGGCTGTAGACCATTGAGGAGGAGCTCCTATAGTAGAGGGTTTTGGTGACGGCATTAGAGGAGGAGTTGGTCCAGGCGAAGGGGGAATTGGCGCAAGAGGTGGCTATGCAAGCAACAATAGAGACTTGCCTCACTTTAGTTTTGGAGGAGTTGGACAAGAAACATAAGGAAGTCATGGAGGCAGTGTTCATAGTGAAGACTTCGAGGGAGCGACACTTGTTACTCGAGAGAGACCTCCAGTATAGGACGCAAAAAGTTCGGTAGTTGCGGGAGCATGTAATGTCCCGACTTTGAAATAGAATTTAATAATAAATGATAATAATAAAATTAAAACATTAAAAATTAAATTAAAATATAAAATAATATAATTAAATATGATTAATTAAAAATTAATTAAGTTAATGAAAAGTCAAAAGACATGAAAGGAAAAGTTGTGACTCCCTCAACAATGAGATATAAAAGGGAGAAGAGAACCTCATTTGAGAGGGGGGATAATTTGGAAATGAGAAGTGCAGATCTGATTTAAATGATAAGTGCACATCTGATTATGAAAGGCTGTGTCCCTTTCAGGGTAGAATTAATGAAGAGTTGCACTCTTTCAAATGGTGCTAAGGGTGAAAGGGTATGTCTCTTGCCAAAGGGCATACATGATGAAGAGGTGTGCCTCTCCCTCAAATTGTGTAATATCCCTTGGCTAATCTGAGCCTGTTTCGCTTATTTGAACCCCAAGGAATATTGTCAAACACTTGGCATACAATGTTTGAAGCCGCTGTAGTGAATTCTTTATTTGTCTTCTTTGGGTTTGTAGGCTGCAAATGAAGTTATGGAAAGCTTCTAACAATGCAAAGTTGTTATAGAAATGATATACTAGCTGTTTTAGACCTTTACACACACATGTAATGACTGAAATTAACTAGTACAGCTAGTTGACATTAAGACAAACACTTGTCATGCATCCCAATGTATACCTAAAGCCATTAGGCATTTAAGCAAACAATTGGCATGAAAGCTAAGTGGCTGATCAATGTTGAATGTTACCATGAATGTGGAATATGCAACTTATATCTCCATTAAACATATGCAACCTCCAAGTATTTCATGATATAATCATAATAGAAAATGATGCAATGAAGTAATGATTTTTTAATACAATTACCATAGATAGAAAACCTGGAATTTCAATGGCTGCCTTGATATATTGGTTTGATTCTCCTCATACGCAAAGCCCTTGTCAAATATATATCTGTTCACCTTTCTAAATCCCCTTCTATAGAATTCAAACTACTGTAGCGCACTGTTCATGCGCATTGTTCACGACACTGTAGTGCACTGTTCACGACACTGTAGCACACTGTAGTCTCTTTCAATTTGCAAACAAACTCTGAAATAAACCCTCCAATCAGCTCAATGTCAACTTCTAAATGAAGCCAACTCTCACAAGCATAATCAGATGATATTGCACACCCTCTATATGCTGTTACAATGAAGAAGCCACGCTCTCCAATGCCGCAAGCCTTGAATCCTGCAGAAACCCTTGGTATTCTACGCTTCAATGCTCCAGAGAAACTTCAATCAAAAACTCCAATCACATAATGAAGTTCGATTCCTTTTGCACACTTATATTTCCTCAAGAAGTTCGAACTTCTTCAAAAAACTCTTAATTAACATTAAAATGTTATAATATTTCATTGGCATCAATAATGTAATTAAACCTTGGGTTATTTGCTCATAAATTATTAATAAACTTGGCCCCCTTATCATGATAAATAGACCCTCATTTAAGTGCTTTATAATATAAAGTCATTTAATAACTTAATAATATAATCTCCAAATAATTAATGTTTAATTGGGCCAATTAAACATTAATATCTCCATGAATACTTTGTATTTTCAAACGTTGTCTGAACTGGGAGCTAACATGAGGAGACTGCGTATGACCATACCCCCTTTACTAAAAATAGCAGGGGTCCATCTCTAACATCCCAAGACTTGCTAAAAATAGGAAGTAGAGCAAATGATGTCTGAATGATGCCAAACGAAGACCAAACTGAAGCACTCTGAACACTGGAGATGATACCAATCCTCAAAAAGACCCTCTATCCAACACATTAGCCTACGAGGGTCAGGATAATAGGCTAATCTCACAAAATCCAAGTCTGCTAAAATGGGGACATTACAAATTGAGAGATATAAAGGTAAGGAATCGAAAGCATCTAGTGACATCACCATTGATCAGATCAGATCAGAATTGTTATCAAGTTACAGGCAGTGACATTTGTGTTATTGGTGGTATGCATGGGGATAGTGCTAATAGTGATAGCCACGTTGGAAGCAAAAACCGTGGAAGGAATAGAGTGTACCCAGCATATCCAGGATACACCACCGGCAAGTGAACGGTAAGTGGTTTGCCCTAAACCGTAGGGAATACTTCATGAATAATGCCGTGGAATTCGAATCATACAGCAAGATAAATTAAAGCAGAATAGCCGGTAAATAACAGAGATACATTCTAAATTAATATATCAGAGATGCATTTGGAATCAATGTTGCAGAGATACATTCAGAATTAGCATAATAGAGATGCACTCAGAATTGTAACGACACTCTAGAGACAGAGATACACTCAGGATTATAATATAATAGTGATATATTAGTGATGTTAAATAACAATTACCATAAGATTGTAGAGATACACTTAGAATTAAAACAGAGGGAATAGAGATTGCTTCAGAGGCAATTTACAGAGCTAGGGATCATTGAGGCATTTCAGAGCAGAATTATATTTAAGTCCCTGATAATGTCTACGATGATTGCTCCCTTTAAAGGAGCCATAGAGACTAGAGGGCAAAATTGAATGCCAAGATTCCAAGAGGAATCCAGAGAGAGATTCATAGGGAATCTCTTAGAGACAATATATATATATATATATATATATATATATATATATATATATATATATATATATATTGTAGAGGTTAACCATATGCATATGTTAGAGATAGAGAAGCTTGAGCAAGGGTGGGATCTCTGCCAAGCTTTGAGAAAATTAATGATTTCACTCATTAATAGAGATCCCAAATAGAGACCTTAGGAGGACGACATTCTGGGTTGCTCCTAACTGAAAATATTTCTCAATAGAGGGTTGGGTCAATCCAGGTAAGGTCCAACTGAGTATTGTATCCTTTTTTATAGAGAAAAATAAATTAGCTTAACATTATTTGTTAAATATGTAGAATAATGTATAGCATTCTTTCTTGTATAATTGCCCAAACAAATATATATGTTTAATTATCTTTCATATTGTTTGTATACTAACGTTTGTTTGCAGGACTTGAACGCCAAATAATCCAATCCCTAATTGGGAACATTACAGAGCAATTGGCTACTTCAGTCCCATTGACTCCTCCTTCATCAAGGACACCCTCTAGACCGCCAACTCCTTTATTTCTTCTGTCTAGTTGTTTCCCCATTTTCTTGTGCATCGTCTGGAGACGAATCTTTTTTTTTGGGAGGGATGATGTTGTCGGGATAATTAGTATTTGTTAGTAAATGTTTAGGGGTCGGCGGTTGCTGACGGTTGGTACCGACAGCCGGTCGACACCCCGTGTATATATATCCGTGTACCCCAATCTTTGGATATGATTATGCTTTGTTATGTTATATTGATGTTATTCTGAAGATACATTGTAATGTTGGCATTAATGGATATACATTTATGAGTTCTCTACATTTCGTGCATATCTGTACTATTTTGTTTTGCTTGTGTTCTGTGGTGTTCTTAAACATACCCTACAGGGCAAAACACTTGTGTGATTCTCCTTGAGCTCGAAAATGGGGACAGGTGTAGGGAGAGAAAGGGTTGTTGAATCCTTCATATAATCTGGGCAATATATAAAGAATGTTGAATATATGATCTATCGTAACATAATGGAAATGCTGACTAACCTGCTGTGCAGGTTTCAGTTAAACTTTAGTTGACAATAGTGCCCCTCTATTGTATTTACTATGCACTAAAATCGTGATTCTAGGTCAGAATATAAGAGGGTCCCATTAGGGGACATTACATGGAAATGGAACTCCCAATTTGGCTTTGTGATTTAGAGACTTTATATGATTGGTGGATTGCTTCACAATGTAACAAAGATTGTCAACTTTGTAGAGTTCAGTTGTATCAGAATGGTGCAACAAAGATATGGTGGAGCATTCTACAACTTCATTTGGGATCCTAGTTTTGGCATATAGGTTTAGATTGCTTTAGGACAAGCAATCTTTGGGAAGGGAGGATTGTAATGTCCCCAGTTTTGATCTAGGTTTTTGGAAAGGAAATAATATAATTAATCAAATTAAGTTATCTAATTAATGCTTTTCTTGCAACTTTTATTTAACTAATTGTGTTTTTAAGTTAACTATTATTTTTAAATAAAGCGTCTTTACTTGGAAACAAAAAAAAGCAACATAAAATAAAGTCACTTTTATGGAGGAAAAAAAGGACAATTATTTTAAAAGTGATTTTATAATTTAAATTCCAAAATTTTTTTTAGGGGGATTTAAAAGTAGGTTGAGGAGACTCATAGGATTCATTTAGAGGATATATCATTTTCTCTTTTCAAGATTTGTAGCCTGAGGTCAAAGTTTCTACCAATGGGATGAAAATATCGATGTTTTCTTCTGATGGACGAAAATCTGGAAGGCTGAAGTTTGAGGATGTAAACCCTTTGTCTTCAATGGTATGGTTCATCCGAGATTATGGTTTGTCTTGAATGTTTAGAAGGGAAGAAATTGGTTGGGAATGAAATATTTTTTTCTGGTACAGATACAATTTTAAAATACTTGCAAGCAAACATAAATTTGTAATTGGAGTTATACTGGTGGAGGTTCAAGGCAAGATCAAATTGTGAAAGATTTGTTGTTATGATGCTAGTCAATTCACATAAGGCAAGACCAAATTGTGAAATATTTATTGTTATGACTCTTGTCAATTCACATAAGGCAAGATCAAATTTGATGCTAGTCAATTCACATTTACTTCAATGTTCAATTTGTTGGACGTGGACACCATTGGTATGAGAACATCTTATTAGTTTTGATGCTAGTTGATTGACAACCAAGAGGATGATATACCACATTTATTCCTCTGATGCTTCCTCCATTAGGATAGGCACACTGATCCCATATGATGGCATTACAAAATTTAAGCAAGAACACAAAGAAAACATTTTTTACCTCGCCAACTTCTCACACAAAGCCCCCACCTTCGAAAGAAAATCATAAAAGCCTTAAACTCAAACCACCAAAACCTTTCCAAAATGAGATTAACACCTGCCTTTTGGAATTTTGAGGCAATTAGAAGCTTTTTTCAATGTCTCATTCGATGCGTAGTATTGCAAAGCTCATCATACAAGCAAGCTTCCTATCAAGGATTAAGGTTTTATCATTAAATTAAATTTAAAAACATTTATCTTTCACAATACATAAAATCCTAAGTCCAATGGCTTAAGGTTGGGGTCCCTAATATCTCAATCTAAGATATGGCTTGGTCTTTTAAGACTAGAGTGACTCCCTTTTAACAACTGCCACCAAGACCAAAATTTCAAGGCACCAATAGATAAACAAATAAGGCATAAACTGAAAAAAGAACAAGAACCATGACATCACAAGTAATAGAATCTATCACTAGTCGATCTATTCTATGAATTGCGCTTGCAGAACTCATTCTGGTGCACCACTACACTTGTAGCAATTGTTTGGCACATGACAACCTGCAACACATAATCATGCAAATAATCAACAATATCCACTTGTATCATGAACAGATAAAAACTAACTTAATCAATTAGTAACTTATACCAAATTTTTGCCATGGTCTTCTGAAGCATGAACAATTAATATCAAGTTTGATCAAATTAAATCAAAATATTATAATTGACCCTTTGATTTTCTGTTTATACAAAGAAGAGTTGTTAGTTGTAATATCCCCATTCTTGAACCCTTCCCATTAGAATAGTACAATGCAATTGTGGACAAGGAGTGGCAGTCCTTGGACACCATTATCAGTAGTAGTTAGTCGAATTAGTAGAAGTTATTATACTTAAAGAATAAAAGATGAGGAAACCGTGAAGTCTTATAAATAAGATGGTTTCCTAAGATAGATTCCAAAATAAAGATCATCATACTAAGTACAGAGAGTATGTCCATCAATAAGACAATCACACTCAAGACCATGGATGAATGATTACCTACGAGGTATTGTATGAATCAGGCAGGTAACTTGAGCAGAGACAATTGTATACATCAGGAATTATCTACGTGGATAATCAGCATGGACATCCACCGTCATAATATCTAGTAAGAGTCAGCGATTCGTATTGTTAAGAAGGTAAAGAATTGATAACCGATAGAAAGTAAATACAAAGACCGAACTTCCTTGCCAAGAAAGATATCGCTCAGGATATCAAGTATAGATTGTCATATTTACAGTGCACAGATATTACAGAGAATATTGATGATTAAGGCTGACCGACCACATAATTGAAGGGGGTTGATATTGATATTGCCCAAGTAATAGATAATCTAAGTCAGTGATGATATGATAAGAAGAGCATTACTAATATCAATTAAGGATATCGATTTAGTAAGAAGAGTGAGTGATTAGCATACTATTGAAAAGGTGCAATTGGTATACAGAAGTTAGCATTTGTTATTAATGTAGTTTGTAATCATCCCGAAGAAGTGTGATAATGAAGGGAGGTGTCTCATCGTTACCAAAGGGTGCATATATATATTAATATCAGAAACATCACCTTCATTCATTGTTGCAATCATACATATCCCAATCAGAAACAGCAACATATCACTATAAGTGATATAAATATTTTCAGAATTGCATTAGTGTATCGACATATCAGACACGGCAAGTATTATCGATTGCATGATTTGAAGTATTATCGATTGCACATATCTCTATATTATTGCAGATTGGAATTTCCTAACTTTGCATGATCCCCTAAGATCGTATCAGATATAGCATTGTTTTGTTATCCAATTTTTATCCTTCATCAATATAGGTGAAAGGGAAAGTTAATCAGCATATTGTTGCACCAAGTTCAACATATACATCTATAAGTTCAAATCACTTAGCATACATCTAATTGTATAGTCAGAAATATCAGTGGTATTAATATTAGTCATTATTCTTGAAATAACATTATCATTGTTCATATTCTTTCCATTATATAAGTTTTAAGTGGTATCATGCATTGCAATTCATAGCAAGAACAGAGAGTTAAAGGTAATTGTCCCAATATTCCAAGATACCTTAAAAGGGGACATTGAAGTAACCTCTCCAAATAGAAGTTTTCATTTGTTTAACAGATATTATTTTTGGTTCTCCTGCATTAGGAATGCCTTGAAGCATAATTAAGTACCCTTGCTCATTACACTTGGATATTGACTAATAGGTAAGCCAAATAAAGTTTCAAAACGACTATATGACATCTTGAGTTCAATGTTGTAGTCAGCATACAATGTCTATTATTGTGTTTTGATAATATTGGTTATCCAACTATGTATTAATTGTTGTATGAAGTTGTTCGTCATTCTCAGGTAGTTATAAGTGTCAGTTGGTTGACAGTGTGTTCCTTTTGGCAACTGTCAGGTCCTTAAAATATAGTGTATTGTCATGGAATGTTGTAGATCTAGTCAGATCCCTTGGTCGATCATCTTTGGTTTTCTTATCTGTAATAATTTCATGTGCCGACCATCTCCTAGCGCTCAAGCTGGAATGCTGACTGGGTAAGTTTCAAGGATCAAGATCATAACTTGTAGGTCTGTAAACTAACTCAAGGCAAATACTCTTTATAACATGTAAGTGTTGATTTGACAACTTGTTTTTAGGAAGAACAATCTACCAAGATAAGCAGGTACAATTTGCAAAAGCAGGTTCTTTGCAAAAGTAAAGGAATATCATTTCATAGGTAGTGCAAATTCTGTAGTGTTGTTGGTGATAGTGAAGTGATATTCCTTGAATTATTATTGTGCATTATTGGTCAATGTTTTTGTCTAATTTTTATCGATAAATAATTGACCTTCTTGTTGATGAATTGGTTTCTAGGTTGGGAGTCCACTGGCAGATCCATATCTTGCATTTGCAGCTGGTATGAATGGCCTAGCGGGGCCTCTCCATGGTTTAGCAAATCAGGTATAAAATATTTGTTTGCTATTGAAATAAATATTAATGAAAATAAGATCATTTTCATATACTTAAGTGGAAAGGGTTAAAAATATGTTCCATATTTGTTGAAATTGGAAGGTAAGAAATGAAATTCTTACTGCCTAGTTCATTTCATATGTTTTGGAGATTCATTCGTCCCTATTACACTCTTAGATTTTTGGTATGGTAAAATGAATTTTGTATTAGTAGTCATAAAAAAATAGGAATTAGTAATATGTACAACCAGATGGGGAAATGGGGAGGAAACCTAGCTAGAACTTTCAGGGCATCATCTGGGGGACAACCTACTTGTAGGCTGAGGGTGAGTCAAATCATTGAATCCGCTTAAACAAATTTCTTCTCTCTCTGTTGATTCGAAAGGGAATGGGATATATCCCTTGTCCTCAGTTTGAGGATAATGGGTAGGGGTGATAATTCTTAGTGCGTGGAAAGAAGCTTTTTGAATCAATGTTTCGGATTGCACTCAGCAATGCATAATCAGGAAATTAGAATCCATTTCAACTCCGGTTCTTGACTTTTTTGCCTTACCTTCAGAAATCACGTCAAGAGCTTGTTTTGCCTGAAATGTGACATTTGCAAGGCATTTTATGCAAATGGTGGTGTTATTTCCTGCTTCATTTGCCAAATGCCATTTGAAGCAATAAACTTAAGTGCTGATTTCACCTCGACGCCAATTGCATTTAAACTTTGTGCTACCCAAGATTGGTGTGCAATGTATCCACACAAAGTCTTTCTGATGTGGCATTATGATCGAGATTCATATCTTTAAAAGCATTTTAATTCAGTCTTTCATAGCTCCTGCTACCTCATTCAAATGATTTTACAGTATAGTTTGACATCACAGGTGATAAGAAGGTTTGAAGGTATGAAATTATGAATACTTATTTGGGCTCATATCTTGAAGGCATGCATTGTTAATTAGGCCTTGAGTTGTCTCTAGAAACAACATACTCAAGCAAATTCAAAGATGTTTGGAAACAACTTTCTCATTGACATCGTGAATGAAGCAAATGAAACATTGATAAGTGCAATATTGAGCAATGTTATTCGATTTTGAGTATTCAGTAAAAGTTTTACACACACAAACTAGATTTTGTTTGATATACATTCCTGCTATCACTTTGCTTGGTTGAGTTAAAAACTTAGAGAAGAAAATTCATTTAGACCTCTGTGCCAACTCTTCACCAATGTTAATCTTCTCCTGGCAGTGATGATCCATTTATCTCTCACTCTTGGCAATTGAAAGAATGTGGAGAACTTCTACTGCTGTGTCTGCAATTTCCCACAATAGTTGTCATGCCCAATATCATTTTTTTGGCAGGTTTTAGGGTTTTGCAGGATTTTCAACATGATTTTTTCCAAAGTAATCATATTTTTAAATGCAATTTTTTTCCAGATTAATCGTGATTTAAATGCCTATAAGTAGCTGACCAGAAGTCAACGACTTTTCCAATAAATCAGGGAAAAAATTGTGGTCATGTTGATTTTTTAGAAATTGCATTTAATCGCGATTTTTTCTAGAGTTCTGCTTCTTTGGATTAAACAATGAGTTCAAAGTTTCAATAAATGTAAAATTTGTAGATGTTTTTGTCATTGATGTGTTTAAGCAATGTTTCTTGTGGACTGTTGTGTGGCAAATTGGCGAGACTGGAGTGTCATTGTGTTCCAGGTGGCTGCCATCTCATATATCAGTGTGTTTGATTGACTGGGTGCACTCCGATTCAGATTTAATTCTATATTATTCAGCATATGTTGTGTGTGCAGAGGAGTTCAGTGTACGAGCTGGCTTAGCTGGGCGATGTGCTTTTGCCAAAGTGTTGCCAAGTGTTTTTACTTTGTTCAAATTCTTAACAGTGCTCTCTTTTTCTGTGTTGTTTTTTTCTTAAGCTTGTTTTCGTTCTATTGCCACTTGTTTGGGATGTCGATGATTTTGTCAGAACTCCGAAAATCTACTTGCTCCGCTTAGAAACACATTTCAGGAAAATCACAGTAAGTATGAACACCTGCAAGTTTTGAGTTTGTCAAATGCTGCGAGATATTTTGGGCTGCCGATTCATATTCAGGGAGTTATGTGTTTGTCAGGGAAGTCAGCTTTGCTGATTCATATTCTGGGAGTTACGTGTTTGTTAGTGAAGCAAGCATACATTCTTTGATGCCGGTTTTCTGTGCTGCGGATGTGTGGCGACTGTTTAGTTGTTCTCTAATTGTTCTGATATTTTCTCAGAAATCTAACGTTTCTTATAAACACAGTATCGTGTGAATTATTTGCTGGAAGTATTCTGAGTTACGTTTTTTAAAGAAATGGATATCGACTTCAAATATAACAAGAGCCGTTTCTTTTTTTTTGTGTGTGAAAAGGAAAGTGCGTGGAGCTGATATAGTTTTGAAGAGTTATAAGGTGAACGAAAAAAAATAGATGGTAAAAATTCTTTTTGTATCGATGACAGAATGTGGTGTGCAGGTTTTGAAGATGGAATATGTATAGAAAGATTGCTCTGATCGTTTTTACAAGGTTCTTGAATCAGATTTTGGAGTTATGATTTTTACAGAGGAGGTTCGATACTTACAGGAGGGTTCTTTACATGGTCTGAAACACTGAATGTGGTCTGTGGTGAAGACAATATCAATGTTAATCTGACACAGGTTTGAGGTAGTAGAAAGAAAGTATGAAAGAGTTTCTTGTTTGGTGCTTCCAGGCTTTGCAGAAGTTTTACACAGTCAGATATGAAAAAGTTTTTGTAATGTGAAGTTTGATAAAGTTTGAAGAGGAGTTGTAAATTTTATGTGTTTTAGATTGGTTTTTTCGTTTTAGGTTGGAGCCTCAGTACTTCTTTCTGAGTTGAAGCTGTTCTTGAGGTTGGTGCCTCAATTGTACTGTGTTGGGAGTTGATGCTATTGTTTGTTACTGGGTTTGTGCCCATTTTAATGAAAATTTTAAAGCCGTGGTTTTTTACCCAAAAGGGTTTTCCACGTGATGATATGTGTGTTCTCTTAATCTTTTTGTGCTTAACTTCTTTCTTTTGTAAAATTTCTGCAAAATTTGTAAACTAATGATTCACACCCCCCCCCCTCTCAGTAATTTTGATTTGGTTTTCAAACTTCATGTTCCAATATCAAACAAATTGCAAATCATAAATTTCTTCAGCTAAAGTTTAGAGAAGTTTGTTACCACTATGTGGGCATCATGGAAGTGTTTGGTATAGTTGTCATATCCTCAACAAGAGCTGCCATAGGAGCCTCAGGCATAGGAACAAACTATGTATGCTGTGAAGCCACCTTTGATGAATTTCCAAGCTCAGCTTCTAAAGCTTCATATGCTGCCATATTTGCTTGCCATTTGGCTTCAATCCCTCTCCAAATCAGCACTCCCATCAGTAATAAACAATGAATTCACATCATGAGGCTCACCAACCCAATTCAAATATGAATCAATGTATTAAGGTCAATTGCATGATATGTATCTTGCCCTTGTGTATTTTTTTTAAATGCAAATGAAGGCTGTACCGTCTAAACACGAGGTCATTCAGGTGCTTTCTGATGAATACTAAGAGGGGGGGGGTGAATTAGTATACCGAAAAACACTGTACTCAAACACTTAAACAGTCTAGTGATAAACTGGTAAAACAGTTTAACAGACAAACCGGTTAACACACATGCAGACCATAATGCAAATAAGACATTCACCCATAGGAGCAATACCACCATAACACAAGATATTTGACGTGGAAACCCAAATGGGAAAAACCACGGTGAGATGAAACTCACAAGTCACTATTTGCAGAAAAGGAACCGGACCGGTTAAGATCTTACAATGTTCTTTACCAGAACAGATCCTGTTAGGAATCTCAATCTCTATTAGGAGATAAGTCCGATCAAGGACTACCTTGCTAGAGGATTTTAGATCCATAGAGGTGAACCACCTTGTTAGAGGATTTTACAAAGGCTACTCTGAGCCTACCCGGTTAAGGGCTTCAGACTTGTCAAAGAGGTGAGTAATCAACAAGTATATGATCTAGCAGATAGCACAAATTGCTTGATTAGATCCTTGATAGTTCTCTCTTAATGCATTCCAGCATTACTTCATTCTTCAACTCATTCGCACTCTTGCTTCTCTCGCAGACCTTCCTTCTTCTTCTTGGTCACTCAGATAAACACTCATCCATAACCTAAAAACCTCTGCAACACTTCTAACCCTAACCCTAGACATGATGTTCTTATAAAGGAACCTGATTTCATGTTGGTCCAATAGGATTACAATACAATAACCTAGGTGCAGTGCATCTGGACACATTTGGTAACACGGTACAACATCACCGCCAAAGTGTCGGCGCCGCCAAACAAACAGTAGAAGGGTACTTCACAAAACATTACCGGTTCATACAAAATACCGGTTGCCGGTTACAAAATGAAGAGTGGTAAAAAAAATGTGTTGTGCCGCTTTGATCCCTCGTACCGCTTGGGGTCCACATGCCGCTTCAGACCGGTAAACACATTCTGCAAAACTCCAATACTATAATACAATATACTGGTTGGAACAAATACTGGTTGAGCTCTAACTCATACATATAAATGAGATCTCAATGCAAGTGTGTGTCCATCAATGTCAATCACATCATAAACATCAAAAATGCTAACACTTTCGAGTCAATTTGTGTTTTTTTTGGTGTTAATGGCCTCAAAAACACTCTAGATGTACTTACAACTAGAAGTTCTATAAGGTTGGGATAGAATGCATATGAGAAACTTTTGAAGATTAAATGTTGTAACACCAAAATTTATGACCGCAAATCTACAACGATGACACTTATATCTTTGTAAGTTTTAGTAAACTTAAATGTTAAAATGAATTCTAAACTAAAATTAAACATAATGTTTTTTACTTGGCCGCAAAAGGTCATTCCTACATATGCATAAAGCTGAAATAAATAATGCCCTCTCTACCCTCTTGTAACTCTAAAATTCATTGTGTACAGTATCTTTAAGGTTGTCATTAGGGATCAACCTCTGAATACATGTGTTAAATCAAGGGGTGAAGAAAAATTTGGGATTCAAATAGTAGGCAATAACATGAATATTTTAGAGTCGTTGGTTCCACTTCCATCAATAATGAGCCATATGGGTTCAAATTTGGTTCTATTTGACTCACACAAATCCTGAATTAATTCTTTGGCCTATCCATGGCCTCATATGGACATCCCTGTAGAACACAGGTGTACTACCTAGAGGGGGAGGGGGAGGGGGAGGGGGGGTGTGGGGTGAATCAGTAGTACAAAACCTTCTATTCATTTTAGCAATTCTAAACTGAAAATCTGAAATCTGAAAGATGCAACAACTGAAACAAAAATCAACAACAAGAGCACAACACAAATTTTTACGTGGAAACCCAATGTGGGAAAACCTCAGTGAGCAATGCCACTAGGATCTACTGTCCTAATCCGGCCAAACAATCCATACTCCAATTACAATATTTTTACGGGCTCCAACCCTAAGAAGTCTCCAAACTCCTGTCAATAAGTCCACCAACACTCTCAATACAAACCCTTTGAGCACCAATTCAAGGTTTTACAAATATCAAATTTATCTGAGCACCAAGTCAAGTTTTTTACAAATGTCAAACTTATCTGAAGAATAAATGCACAATGTCACTGATTTAAATTTTTAATGAACATCACACTTTAGAGGCATATATATGTAAAATATTCTGAATCTGAATGCCTACAATTCTTCAGAAAGATGTTATGATCTTATACAACTGATACTCAAACACTTTATACGATATTCTTCAGTAAATCTTAAAAACTTTTGTTGGAGACCTGGAATACTATCAAACACACTATACAATAATGTTCAGCACATCTTCAAAAAACCTTCTGTCTGAGACCTGCACTACTTCCCTAATGCTGTCAAGTTTCACAAAACTTCAATCTTGTTCTGAGATAATGTAAAGACTGAATTTGAACTTTTGTCAGAGAGAGAGAAGTAATAATATATAACAGACTGTGTAAGATGTTATACCTGAGAAGAAGAGTATGAAATATAAATCACAAATACTGATACGAACTGTTCATGATTCTATCCTCTCATCTGGAATATTCATGTCAATCTCTCCAAAGTACTTGTAATCTTTAACTTTGGCTTTCAGATATTCGATAGTACACAACACTCAACTCATTGAATTTAGAAAAGCATTCTCAATCTTGTGCATAACTTCATCAATATAATCACAGGTCTCACTGATTATATAAACCAGATTTTTATGTAATACCCTGAACACTGTTTGTTCATTATTTCATTGTCACATCAATCAAAATCATAAAGTTACCACTTTATTTATAAGAATATGTTATCGGTTGAAACAGTTTGATAACAGTTGAAGAACTATCAAGATAGTTATAACTGTCAATTGATTTTCGAAAACTGACTTTAACTTATCTCATGTAGAGATGATGAGTGCTTGTTTTTATTTACAATAAAGATGAAATCAAATGTTCAACAGGATTTGCCCAGTTGGCAAAGTTAGTTGTAACTAAGTTACAACTCACTGTGCACTTATAACCGAACTCCACATACATAACCAGATACTCTTTTTTTATTAATCTGAATCTGATATAAATATAATTTGTTCAATATTTTTCCACAAGTCTGGACCGATGATACATAGAGTTTAACAAGGCATAAAGTCAATAAGACTACAATCATTTTTACCAGTTCAATCTTATTGTTCAACTTGACAGTAATGACAAATACGTGGAATAAAGAAGAAAGCAACAAGTGAAGAAGACAAATCCGATAACAAAACCTTTCCAACCATTATTGTAGACTAAGTCACCAGGTTCGGCCGAATTTCAACCTTGAAGTTCGAAATTCGCCGAACTCGAACCATTCTGCAAAAACCCTAAAAAATTCGATTAAATTCGAATTAAAGTTTAGGGTTGCCGAAAAAGGTTTTTTTCGCTTGCGTTTTAGGGTTTTGTCGCGGTTTTAATAAATAGGGCGCCACGAGAGTTGCAGTCACACCCACGGGAGTCGCCATTGCCCACGCTAGCAACTGCTACCAGCCTGCCACGCTCACGAGAGTCGCCATTGCCTGCGGGAGTCGCCCAGTCCGCCTTGCGTCCACGGGAGTTGCAGTTCGCTTGGCGCCCACAGGAGTTGCCGGGAGTTGCAGTCCGCCCAGTCCGCCCGTCGGATCAACGAATCGTGGAAAGGAGATTACTCTTCAGTGGCGGGAGGAATGGGTGAAAACCATCGATTTGATGAAATATTGCTCCGTATTCGTTAAACATATTTATTAATATATAAAGATAATGATTAAAGGCTCGATATACTTTAGTTGTGGTAAGCCCCCCACCCCGAAGATAATGTATTAAAATTATGATAGATGTATTTTTAATTTAGTAATGTATAAAGATGATGCGTTATAAATTCATAATATATTTTTATTTCCAATAATTTTAATTTAATTTAGTAATGTATAAAGATGACGTGTTATAAATAATTTTTATTTCTGGAAAATAATATTGAAAAATTAATTGCTCAATTAATTGATTTTTCAATTTTAATTTCAATTAGGAAGAATTTCATATAATATTGTAGATATATTACATATATTTATTAAAAATTTAAAAAAATTACATATGGCGAATTTAATTCGAATTTTATACATTTCGAATTTTTTCCTCATCGAACTTCATTCGAATTTCAAAGCTGTCGAACTTCGAATTCAAATTCGAACCTGGTGACTTAGATTGTAGATATGATGTTGGTATGATTTCATTTCAGATTTAATTCTGTTTCATTTCAAATGTACTTTGTGAAACAATGCTGATTTCCTGTGTTTTCAGATTCAACAATACTGAACAATGTTTTCCAGATTCAACAATACTTCAAAATAACCACACTATGACAAGCGAATAACTTAAACTGTTGACATCAATGAAAAGAGTGTCAACAATGTCCCCCTTTTGCATTGATGTCAATACCGAGACATTGATGTGAACACCAAGAAAAACCTGCAATAATACTGAATCAAATCTTCAAGTCAACAAATCAAAGCACTCTAAATCTGAAAATCTGAATTCATCATGCAATTCATCATGCATCATAACCATTCTCCCCCTTTGACATCAATGACGAACGGTAGGGGCAAGAAATAAGGACAATAGAACACTCCCCCTAAGTAGATGCTTTCCATTCAAAATATTTAGCGAGAAGATAACTTCTCAGTCTTCCATTTGTGCCGAAGCCAATTATTACCAATTTGCCCAAACAAACAATGTTTACCTTTCACCACTCTCAAATAATGCTTGAATCAACTTCTTTGATTTCACACCAGTGAGCATTAATGTTCACAAAATATCCATTATCACATATTTGGCTGACACTTAGCAAACTATACATCAGGTTCTCTACATACCAAATATTACAAACTTTGAAAGTATCATTAATGCTTACAACACCTTTACCTTGAATTTGTATGGATGATTTATCACCAAATTTTGCTACACCATCATTCCAATCAGAAAAGGCAATAAACTTACTCTTGTCACCTGACATGTTATTCGAGCAACCACTGTTTATGACCCAAAGATTTTGTCTATTTGCATGAGGAGCAAAGTGAGAAACCATGGATGTCTTTGACTGCTTGTCTTGTTTCTTTTTCCATATTTTCTTTGTATTTGTCCTGATGAACCTATTCTCAAACCTTTTCTTTTTTGCAAAACCCAAATAACAATTCCTTGCAATATGACCAACATTCTGACAATTAAAACAGATTATATGGAAATTCTTAAAGGAATCAAAAGAATTTCTATTGATAAAATTAACATCCCTTTGTGGCATAACTCTGCAATTAACAGCTTTATGACCAAAGTAGTTGCAAAGACTACTATTGCCATGAAAAGAATAATACTTGTTCGTTGTCAATCTTCTCGTTGGAAAATGCCATTGTGAATACCCTTTCTGTATCTGAACTTTAACAAACTCATCATTAGTTTCCTTTTTATTAAAAGGATTATTAGTACTCTAACCTTTATCAAGACCCAAGCTTGATTTGTTCTCATCTAACATGTCAGAACTTTTAACAAACTTTGCTTTTGTATTTGGCTCACTTTTATATCATTCTAAATCATGTTGTAAAGTTACTAATTTTTCTTCTAAAACCATATATTCTTCAGATTTAGATTAAAATATCGAATGTATTGCCTCTTCCCTTTTCTTACCTTCTTCATTTTCACTTTTTAGATTGATGATCTTTTGGTTGCTTTCATCAAGTTCCCGTTCCAAAGTTTCATGTTCTTTCAATGCTGAAGTCTTTTGCTGTGTAACCTCCTTCGTCAATTTCTTTATTTCTTCTAAGGCACATAGAAGTTCTACCTCAAGATTTACTTCTCCTTCAGTATCCTGCAAAAACTCTTCATCACTGAAATCTGAGTTAGTAGGTCCAATTGCCATGAATAAAATCTCAGAATTAGATTCTTCACTACCCTCTAAGTGTGATGTTTCCTCCCTGGTACATAAACTCTTTTTCTTCTTTGAAAAGCTCTGTTTGGTATTGTATGATCGATCTTTACCTTTCTTCTTGCCTTGCTCATCTTCTTGATCATCTTTGGTGTAAGGACATTTGGCAGCAAAGTGTCCAGTTTTCCCACAGTTAAAGCATTTCAAAGATTGTTTCCTTCTTGTTCTTTTGAAACTCCTTTTTAGCTTCTTTACAATTTCTGTAAGCTCTTCATCTACATCACTTTCTGACTCTGAAGTTTCTTCCTTTGCCTTCCTAGTTGCTTTGAATGCAGTTTCCCTTTTGATAGTTTCTTCACCACCTGTCATTTTCTTTTCATAGGCTGTTAGTATTCCATGAACATCATCTAACTTGAGTTTAGTGAGATCCCTTGACTCTTCTATAGCCGAAATTTTTGCATTGTATCTAGAGGGTAACGATCGCAATAATTTTTGAACAACTATTGCTTCAGGCACTTTCTCGCCTAAACCCTTGATGGCATTTACTATCTCATCGACTTTGGGGAGATAATCAGCGATATGCTCTTCTTCTTTCATTTTTAATTCTTCAAATCTGGGTTTGTATGTCTGCAACTTTGCTTGCTTTACTTTGTCGTTGCCTTCATAAATACCTTTTAGCTTATCCCAAATCTCCTTTGCTGAGCTGCAATGCATAACTTTCACAAATTCAATTTTAGATAATCCACATAATATTGCATTCTTAGCTTTTGCATTATTTTCATAATCCCTCGTCTGCAGGATCGGTTAATGGATGATTACGTTTAGTATAACCAGTTTCAACGGACATCCAAACATCAAAACCAATTGAAGCCAAATAACTTTCCATCGTAATACTCCAAAATGCATAATCAATCCCATCAAAGCATGGTGCTTTATTAGAGGATCCTCCTTCCTGACATGCCATGTGTTTTAAATTTCTAACTACCAGAATCAACCTAGAATTGTTTTGTCTTTTGCAAGTACTGGTTCTGATCCCAATTGTAGAACACGGGAGTACTACTGGGAGGGAGGGGTGGGGGTGGGCGTGAATCAGTAGTACAAAACCTTTTATTCTTTTTAGCAATTTTAAGCTGAAAATCGGAAATCTGAAAGATGTAACAACTGAAACAAAAATCAATAGCAAGAGCACACCACAAATTTTTACGTGGAAACCCAATGTGGGAAAACCACGGTGAGCAATGCTGCTAGGATCTACTGTCCTAATCCGGCCTCACAATCTATACTCCAATTACAATATTTTTAAGGGCTTGAACCCCAAGGAGTCTCCACACCCCTGTCAATAAGTGCACCAACACTTTCAATACAAACCCTTTGAGCACCAACTCAAGGTTTTCACAAATGTCAAACATATCTGAAGAATAAATGCACAATGTCATTGATTTAAACTTCTAATGAACATCAAACTTTAGAGGCATAGGTATGTAAAATATTTTGAATCTGAATGCCTACAATTCTTCAAAAGAATGTTATGATCTCATACAACTGATACTCAAACACTCTATACGATATTCTTCAGCAAATCTTAAAAACTTTTGTTGGAGACCTGCAATACTGTCTAACACTTTATACGATATTGTTCAGCACATCTTCAAAAAACCTTCTGTCTGAGACCTACAGTACTTCCCTAATGCTGTCAAGTTTCACAAAACTTCAGTCTTGTTCTGAGATAATGTAAAGACTGAATTTGAACCTTTGTGAGAGAGAGAGAAGTAATAATATACAAGAGACTGTAAGATGTTATACCTGAGAAGAAGAGTATGAAATATAAATCACAAATACTGATATGATCTGTTAAATTATTTTATCCTCTCATCTGCAATATTCATGTGAATCTTTCCAAAGTACTCATAATCTTTAACCTTGGCTTTCAGATATTCGATAGTACACAACACTCAACTCATTGAATTGAGAAAAGCATTCTCAATCTTGTGCATAACTTCATCAATATAATCACAAGTCTCACTGATTATATAAACCAGATTTTTATGTAATACCTTGAACAGTGTTTGTTCATTATTTCATTGTCACATCAATCAAAATCATCGAGTTCCCACTTTATTTATAAGAATATGTTATCGTTGAGACACTTTGATAACAGTTGAAGAACTGCCAAGATAGTTATAGCTGTCAACTGATTTTCAAAAACCGACTTTAACCTAAGTTGCCGGTATGGGTACAGGTACATGGGTACAATACGCCGGTACGGCAATTTTTTAGGAGGGGGGTTTGGGTACGTTTGGGTACGTCCGTACAAAAAAAAGAGTAAAAATCATAAATATATACATATATGCAGCCTAAACAGTAGAAACAAAAATTAAATTTAGAATCCCAAATATCATCCATATGCTAAACAAAACTTGGAACTATCATATATGATATAAATATAACAAATTTACTGTAAGTCTAATCTAATTTCCATTTGTCAAAATTTGAATCAGTTATGATAGATATATCGAATTCATTGTTCATTGTTTCAACAATAAAATAACACAATTAATAATCTGCATCATATGGGTCACTAGGAAGATCAAGATCAACATCATCATTGACATCAGATGATGTAGGTAGAGTAGTGGAACCACATGCAGCGTCACTGCCACTTGCACTAGCAGAAAATTGGCTATTGGACTCCCCAGAAAGTAAAGATTGTGTGGCAGCTGAAAAATCCAAATCAGTTCGCTTTGGATCTACATCCCAAAACTTTGTGCTCCCATCCTTGTACTCTTTTTGTTTATGAGTAAGAAGGGGCAAGTTTGAATGCACATAAACTAGCTCTTCCGCCTTACTTGCTGCCAATCGGTTGCGTTTCACTGAGTGGATAAAGGAGTAGGTGCTCCAATTTCGCTCAGATGAAGAGGAACTGGCAACCTATTGAATAATTGACACAAAGTTAGAGGGTGACTATAGTAAAAAATATGAATTTAGAGAGCAATAAAAAATAAAAAATTAAGAAACTCACTTGCGATAAAAGTTTGATTGCAAGAGTTTGAAGGTTTGGTGATGTATGGCCATTAAGGTACCACCAAGCATGAGCATCCTTCTTATACTTGTCACGGAGAGCAGAAACACTTTGACCATTGGAGGCTACAAAATCAGCAAACTCAGTTGACATTAAATCCTCCATTTCAGAATCGGGGAAGAGTCTAGTAAGTGCTGTCCTACACCCTTCACTAACTTCTGAATCTCTATATGGTGGTACCCTTGATAGCTTAGCAAGCATTTCATCACTATAAAATTTGGGAGTCAATGCAAATGCAAGAAGATGTAGTGGGGTGGTCATTTTGTTCCAGATTGAACCTCTTTGAAGAAAGTTTCTTCGGGATCTTGCTCTTTTGCATTGATGATGACTTTTATTTCCTCAATCATCGAGTCAATGCCATCATATACCTCTCCCAAACATGGTTGATCCATGTCAGTATAACGGATCATACTCATGATGGGCTCAGTGAAACTCAAAAGATATTCCACTCGATCCCACCAAGTGTCATCTAGGATCATGTGTTTTACATTTCTTGCCCTTTCAGTATTGGATTGGCTCCATAGGGACCAACTTTGACTAATTACCATGCTAGCAAGTGGCTCCCGCACCTCCACAAGTCACCTCAAGACGATTGTGTTGGATGCAAATCGAGTCTCAGCAACCTATTCAAAAATAAAAAAATAAAAATTAGAATACAAAGAAGACGTGATCAAATTTAAAAAATAAATTAAGGATTAGTGATTACTAAAGTGAAATGTAGATTTTAGAAATTAAAGTGTTTCAATTACCTTTAGCAACTCCAACTGTGAAAATGATCTAAAAATGGCCTGTGACATGCTATGGTTTGTGATGAACATTTGGATCTCTTCAGCCTCATCATAATTCTGTTTGATCCAATCAATTTTCCTGCCCATCTTTTGTAGCATGAGGTTGAGAGAGTGGACAGCACAAGGTGTCCAATATATGTGTTCAAACCGTGTCTCAATCAACATACCTGCAGCTCTACAATTCTTTGCATTGTCCGTTATTACTTGGACAACATTTTGAGGTCCCACATCTTGAATGCATTGTATAAGGATGTTAGCAATAAATTGTGCATCCTTCACCTGTCCCTCACAATCCACAACTTTCAGAAACATTGCCCCTTTAGGGCACACTGCAAATACATTAATTAATGGTCGATTTTTGGTATCCTTCCATCCATCAGAAATGATGGACACCCCTGTTTGTTTCCATGAATTTCTAATGGGAGCCAATGCATTTTCTAAGTTTTTTACCTCCTTTGCTAGTAAGGTGCTATGCACCTTCTCATAACCTGGCCCCGTGTACCCTTGTGGAGCCTCATTTACCTTTCTCAACATATCCTGCCAATATGGTGATCGTACCACATTAAATGACAAACCGTTTGCATATAGACATCTTCCAACGGATTGATCTGCAATCTCTCTAGCATCATTTTTAAATGCTCTCTCTAATGGGCCCTTGCTTCTCTTCACAATAACAGGTTCTTCATCAATTATGCTCAAGAATGGGTGGCTCTGTACCACGATATTAGGAAAATTACTATGAGATGGAGAAGTAGGGGGCCTCTTTGATCTACTTCCTTTTCCTTTCAACAAAGGATGGTTTGAGGCATTACCAACTCTTGCATCTGCTTCCTCTTGCTCTCTAATATATCCTGCGATTTGTTGAGGTGGCAACCCATTTCCATCCTTTCCTTTACATGTTTTGATTCCTTGTTGCGGAATAGCACAAAAATGGGCTTTGACACGACCGGCTGTAGGAGCTAGTTTTTTTCACACTACAAAAGTTGCATATCCAATTAAATGTTCCACCACCTTTTACTTGGTCTATTATTTTGACATATTTCCATAAAGGTGAATTTGGGTCGGTTTTGAAAGTCCGTTGAGGAATAGAGCTAGAAGACGTTGCCATAATGCTATCTGCAACAAGTTAAACAATAATTATTAAAATTTAAATATTTAAGTATTTAAGTTATTTAACAATTTACATATTTCTAAGTTACACAATAATTATAAATTAAAATATTCATATTTTAAATAATAATAATACAAATTAAAATTAAATATCAATATGATATTTAATTTTAATTTGTATTATTATTATAATTTATTTTAAATTATAAATATGAATATTTCAGCTATTTTCAATTTTGTAATTTAAAAATTTGTAAAAATATTATTATCATATATTAATATGGTTATACATTTACTTAAAAAGTTAAATAGTAAACATTATGAATAATTTTATTTTCACATTAAATGAAATTTAAATATTTCACATTTATTATTTTATTTATTTATATAAATTAAAATAATAAAATTTAAATCATTCAAAATTATAAATATTTCACATTTATTATTTATATAAATTAAAATTTAAATCATTCAAAATTATATTTCCTTTCATCGATTAAACTGATAAAATAGAGTCTAGAATAATAAATAAACATTATAAAGTTAAATTGAACATTATATTTCCTTTCATAATATAAACTGATAAAAAATTAAAAATTTATAAACAAACTATAGAAATTTAAATTTTTTTTGAAAGAAATAAAAAATTTAAAACTACATACCTCAAGCCTGCTGAAGATGCCTGAGCGGAGCTGCGTCGTGTCGCTTGAGTTGAAGACGGCGTGAGCGGTGCGTCGCCTGTGTCGCGTGAGCGGTGTGTCGCCTGTGTCGCGTGAGCCGCGCGTTGCCTGTGTTGCGTCACCTGCGTTGCTGGAGACAGAGCTGCCGCGTGTTTTGGTGGGAGAAATGCGAAGACAAATGAAGGCAACAAAAAAAATCTTATGACCTTTTCCTTCCGCTTTACGTTTTAGGGTTTTATGACCTTTTCCTTACGCGAAAGTCAACAAAAAAAATCTTGAAATTTGCGTGCGACGCGGATCCGTTGAAAAAACGTCAGAAATACGCCATGTCGGCATCACATTCGTTCGGATATGGGTGTAAAAACGCGGATACGATTCCAAGACAAAATAGAGGAACCCTGTTCGATTCCATAGGGATTCCAAGTTGAATCCGATTCCAAGTCGAATCCGTACCCGGATACGGAGGAAAACCAAGCCGTACCGGTAACTTAGTTTATCTTACGTAGAGATGCTGAGTGCTTGTTTTTATTTTCAATAAAGATGAAATCAATTTTCAACAGGATTTGCCCAGTCGGCAAAGTTAGTTGTAACTAAGTTACAACTCACTATGTAGTTATAACCGAACTCCACATACATAACCAGATACTCTTTTTTTCAGTGTTCCATGGGCGTTGGGGACACGGGGACGCGTTTTCGGGATGGGGGGTCCAAGGGCCTAAGATTGGGGACGGCGACGGGTTGGCTGTAGGGGGGTGGTGGTGCTCATATAGTTATACATATACATATAGTACTTGAAAAACTAGTTTAGAAAAGATGTATGACAATATAACAGTATAAGAATTAGATTTCAAATGAAACTATAGGAAATACCAAGATTACTTAGATTAGTAATTGCTAAATGCTAAATAAAATTTGACAAATGAAATTGTCAAATTGGAGATTTTTATTATATCGAAAAAGGAAAACAAAAATATGAATATGTGATGCCATTGCAAAGTCTATAATAATAAAGATGATTACATGATTCATAATTACAATGAGTAGCCAAACACAAATACGTATAGCAATAGCATTATAAAAGAGACTAGAGTCAAAGACAAAATGACAAAACTCAAAATGTAGCTAATGGAGGCCTCTAATCATCCGCGAACTCCTCCTCACTGGAACTGTTGGACTCCTGAAGATCAAGGTCCCTCAAGCTCACACCAACTAGCCCTACATCTGAAGTGGTAGGATCATCCTCATCAATCTGTGAAGGCTCCTTTGGCTCTACATCCCGTCGTGCCGCTGGACTCTCCTTGTACACAAGTGTCTTGCGGTCCATGAGACGCAAAGCATTGTGTACAGCCAGAAGCTTCTCTGCTCTCTTAGAGGTAAGTCTGTTCCTCTTAAGAGAGTGGATGAAGCTATACGTAGACTAGTTCCTCTCAACAGCTGAAGAACTGGAAACCTGGGATAGCAGACGGATTTCTAGAGTGGTGGTCAAAGATTTCGGGCCATGACAATTCCACCACAAAAGTGGGTCCTCCTGTGCCATAGTGTCTATATCCATCTTTGCCGCATTTGAATAACCTCTAAGAGTGGCAAATCGTTCCCACTCAGTGTGCATTGTGTCGGCATCTCTGGAATCAAACATCTTCTCTATGCACCTAAAGAAACCCGCCTTCACCTCATCATCTTGAATCGGTGTCACTCTACCCAGTCTAGTCTTGTACCACTTAGGATTCAAGGCAAAGTGTTCAACTTGTCCCATCTACGCTGAATGATAGGCCAGATTTGCTCATTGTAGAATGCTAGAGAGGGGTCCTTCACTCGCACAACAACCCTCATCTGGTCAAGCATAGAGTCAATGCACTCATACACCTCTCCAAGGTTAGATGCATCCGCATCCCCATATCTGATCACTTGGAATACTGGAGAAATGACGGAGACAATGTATTTCGCATCAGTCCAAAACACATCACTCTTCACTATCTCCTTCACCCTTTTCCCTTGCTCTGTCTTGGCCTCAACCCACCTATTCCACTCATTAGTCATAACCATGAGTTGCAATGCCTCTTGCAACTCAATCATTCTTTCCAAGAGAATGAAATAGGATGCATATCTAGTCTCAACTGGTTTCAAGAATTCCTTCTTCGCGAAGGTCCTGAAGAGTGCATGTGAAGTGTGGTGGTTGCAGATAAACATTTCCACATCTCTCACATTGGTGACCACTCCTCTAATCCAGTCAATCTTCCCCATGTCCTTGAGTGCATTGTTCATGGCATGCACACAACATGGGGTCCACCAAATGTGTCTATAGGTTGCCTCAATGAGTCTCCCTACTACTCTACACACAAGGGGTGCATCTGTCACTACTTGGACCACATTTTGTGGCCCAACCTCCTCAATAGCCTCCCTGAGGACCTGAAATTGGAAATCAGCATCTTTACGATGCCCTGTACAATCAACTACTCTAAGGAAGTATGGGCCCTCTGCACATGTGACCATGACGTTGATGAGTGGACGATGGCTAATGTCCGTCCACCCATCCATAACTATGTTGCACCTTGATGCCACCCAACATGCCTTCATCTTCTCCATCAAAATACTGATCTTGGAATAGCATTTATCCAAGATCGAGGTCCTCATTTTCGTCTCCCCTGGTGGCACATAAGATGGTCCTCCCTTGGCCACCATAGCCATCATCTCCCTATAATCTATAATCAGGAGACCATGTAACATGAAATGGAATGCCATTGGCAAAGAAGAACTTGCCAATGGATTCATCTATCATATCTCTTAGCTGCACATTAAACATATCAGCAATGGGGTTGCTCTGTGGTGTCTGCAACCTACGTTTCCCAGCCTTGGCGGCAGTAGAAGTGGAAGTGGATGGAGATCCAAACATCATTCCTCCCGTCTGCGAAGCATGAGAAGTATGTGGCAGATTCTTGTTGCCCTGAAGTGCTGCCCTAGCAGACAAAGTAGTAGACATTGAAATATTTGTGTCATCTGGAACCCCCCAAAGCCTGTTAAACTCAATTATGTACTATATATTTTTAGCTTCCTCGAAAAACTTACAATGTTTCACGCCTTTTCCTCTCCAAAACAGAAAGTGTGCATTCACCCTACTAATGCTACCGAACCATTCAGTGTCACAAATGTTGCACTTCCACTTCCTTGTTGCCCTACTTGAATGTGATGTGCCTTGTACTGATATTCGTGAAGCAAACTGTTTTAGAGGAGACTTAGGATCAAAAAGACCCCTAGCATACGGTGCCAACAACTCTGAAGGGCAACCTGTACTAGCTAGTGCACTCGCCGTAGAATTAGATTGGGCTCCAGGATCAGCCCCATGGTCACCCCCCTCATTTTCATGTTCACATTCTGAATCATTCTCACTATGAGAATGGATTTCCATGTCATCTTGACTCATGCCTTGGGAGCTCATTGTGAAATTGACACTGCATTTCACAAAATAAAAATAAAAATAAAATCAGCCTAGTTTAACAATATATTTTTTTCCTATTCATCTCAAAATGAGATTTGATGTTGAATCTTGAGGGCAAAATGATGAATGATTCATTCATCATTTTGCCCTCAAGATTCAACATCAAATCTCGAATCATTCATCATTTTGCCCTCAAGATTCAACATCAAATCTCGAATCATTCATCATTTTGCCCTCAAGATTCAACATCAAATCTCATTTTGACATGAATAGGGAAAAAAAATTCAAAAATGACATAGAACAATGAAAATCAGAAAATAAAACCAAAAAAAAAACAAGAAAAAGTTGAAAAACCCTACCTTGTGCTTGAAAAATCTCTCCAAAATGCAGAAGAATCTTCTTCTGCCTCTTCTTCTTGCTTCTTCTAGCTCCTATCATGCTTGCAATCACTTTTCTCACCCCTTCAATCAGTCTTCTTCAAGTTTTTCCTCCTCTTCAGCTTGCTGAAAAAAAAATCAGTTTTCCAAAATGAGAGTGAAATCTAAAAAAAACATGGTTATGTTGTTTTGGGGGAAAGGGTGGGGTCCACGTTCAATTAGGGTTACCCCTTAACCCCCCCAAAAGTCACATTTTTATTAAAAATTGCCTTTTTAAATTACATTTGGCATGGGGTGACGGGAGACGTCTGGGCGTCTACCCGTCCCTCAAGAGACGTTTGCACCTCTCGAGTGATAGGGAGACGCCTAGATGTCTCCCAAGGAGATGTCTCCACGTCTTCCTGGGAGACGCGGAGACGTCTTGGCAGCGATTGGGTGGCAGTGGCGGGATGGCTGGGGTCATCGCGTCCTCATCCCCCCGTCCCGGAGACGTTTCCTCTTGGGAGACGTGGCCAAAAAGGGGGGGGACGCGTCCCCGTGGAACACTTTTTTTTAAAAACTGAGTCTAATACAAATATAATTTGTTCAATATTTTTCCACAAGTCTGAACTGGTGATACATAAAGTTTAACACAAGCATAAAGTCAATAAGACTACAATCGTTTTCACCAATTCAATCTGATTGTTCAACTTGACAGTAATGACAAATACGTGGAATAAAAAAGAAAGCAATGAGTGAAGAAAACAAATCCGATAACAAAACCTTTCCAACCATTATTGTAGATATGATGTTGGTATGATTTCAGTTCAGATTTAATTCTGTTTCATTTCGAATGTACTTTGTGGAACGATGCTGATTTCCCGTGTTTTCATATTCAACAATACTGAACAATGTTTTCCAAATTCAACAATTCTTCAAAATAACCACACTATGATAGGCAAATAACTGAAACTGTTGACATCAATGAAAGATTGTCAACAATACCACGGGGTTCTTGTTTAGACCCACCTATTGTAGAACCCTAACCATTCAATTAAAATATTACAAAAAAGACTAACATTGTAATTTTTTTTTTTCAATAAAAGAAATTTTGATTAAAAACTTGCTTTGATGATCTTGTCTATGGTCTTGACAAATTTATCATTAAAATGGTCTTCATGACCCGTCCTTGTAGCAAGGACCCTGCAACTACTTTTTTTTCAGAAACACGTGCTTAAGGTTGGGCAATGTAGTTGCTATATTTTGCAAGGTAAAGAAATTAGTGGCGAAGTGCACGACTCTTGAATGCATGAGTGCTTTGCTATTAGTGTGCTTTGTGATTGTAGATTTATTTAGTAATATTCCTTACATCTTCACTACATTCTTCACCCAATTTTTTTTTTGGTCCTTAAAGAGAAGGTCAAGGCAATGGGTGGCACAAGGGCTTCAAAACAATGTAGGGTGTTTCATCTCTAGTAGTTTGCCAGTTGCCACATATGTAGATGCATTATTTCTAACTATTTGGATAACATTATCCACTTCTACCTCCATCGCCATCATCCAACAAGCTATACAAGATCTTGGCATTGTTTTTTTTTTTGGGGAAGGCATCAATTAACTTTAAAAAGATCAATTGTCCTTCTAAAGTCCCTAAAAGTTAAATGAGTATCCTGTTATTGGCATTTGTCACCCATCAAATAAAATGCTACAATCATTGGTTTTCCAAATCTGTTTTGTTCCTTTGTTAATTATATATGTTTTGGACCTTATTGTCCAATAATAGGCTATTCAATTCATAATTGCTTGGGGCCTTGAACTCGTTACTTGCCATAGTCAATATAGTAACCAATTCTTTTCAATAAGGAATTAAAGCAACATTAAAGGAAATACTATTGTAGTACCAAAATTTTGCACATGCCAACTTTTCCTCATGATGCAATTCTGTATTTTATGTTGTACGTTCCAATGAATGTTGTACACCAAGAATGTTACAAGGAACAAAATACTAGGACTATGGCTGTTGGTTCCCACACTACCTAATCCTTGTCTTTCACTTCTTTCTAAATCTCTATAGTTATTTTTTGGCATAGCATAACATCCTTACAAGAAATCAATGCAAAGTGATATTTTAGACAATTTATACCCCTTCTCATATGTTTAGAACAATGGTTGTAAATAACTCTTTCCTATTTTGGACCTTTTGTCCCTTGTTTCCAGCAAGGTTCGTTAGGCTTGCCATATTCTTTTAATAAAATGAAAATCAAGTCCATCAAAATGGAAATAACAAAAAAGAATTAATAGTATTACTATAGGTGTAGCTCAAATTAAACTCATCATTAACAAGTTATCCTTGTTTATTTATTAATTTTTTAAATTGATGTTGGTAGACGATAGCACATGAAAACGATTTCTATAATTTTAAATTATGCTTAATTTTAAATTGTTCTTGTCTAGTAGGTTCACATTGACTTTTTTACAATTCTAGCAATTTCTACGTTTTTAGGGAAATCTAGGCATCTAATTGGTATAGATTGCCCAAAACATCCTTATGCTTGTTTGATACCTTGTGTTTAAGGTTGCAACATTTTAGATTATTTAAGAAAAAAACATCAATATTTTAGTGACAAACAATGAAACCTTTGTATGAATCTAAAAGAATTGTATGTGTTTTAAATTTTAACATAGAAAACAAATATGTTCAATTTTGATGTCATGTACGTTGTTCAAAGGAATTAGGGAAAAACATGTTTCGTATTTATGTGAATTGGTCGAATTAGTTGTCGAGCAAAGTTGTGGCGTAGCTTCAATATTTTATGAAGATGTGTTAAAGAGGCTAGATTTTAACTTCTTAGTTTGTATTTGCAAGGACATAGAGATTTTAATTGTAGGGCCAAGACCATATTTCATTAGAAACCCTAAAATGAGAATTTGTGGAACGAAAGGCAAGATTTGGAAGTAATGTTGCAAAGGGTGGTTAACCATATTAATATTTATGCTTTGTGGTGCATATTTAAATTTTTAATATTCATTGCCTCATAATTACTAGTCAGATAGGGACTCACACATTCATTTACATAGCTCTTGCAATGTCTAAAGACTGAAATGGTGAAAGGTTAATCTTTTGGGACATTTAAACTGACTTATTATTGTGGCTTTTGAACTTGTCAAACCGTCTAAATTTGGTGTGTAAATAATGTGAAGACAAAATATGAAATCATATTGTGTCACATAATATTAGTTAATTTGGGTTAGTCAAACTACTGAGTACATGTGATTTTTTTGCCTGTAATTGTGGTAAGTTTTTGAAATAATTTGGTGTTGAGTTTTCCTGTGTCACTTGGCTAGACTTTTGACTCATAGTTACTCTTGAATTTTGCAAGTAATAATTGAGTTTCAAATTTATGATCTTGGTATTTTAGTGCACAAATAGAAAGCTTGTTAGAGTCGCTCAAGGATTCAAGCTCCTAGGATCACCTATAAAACCAAAATATCCTTGTACAAGAGAGAAAAGCAAGATCATAACTTTTCTAATAATAGCCACAAAATAATATTAGATCAATAGTGATTAATGAATGTGCATATGCATATCTAAAATCATATGAGACCTTGCTTATATAGACAAGGTTGAGAGGTAGGTCAAACCGGGATGATGACAAATGTCTTAATCCTATGTCATATGACAACTAGGTGATAAGATCGCATCTCTACTAGAGATTTCTAGAAATATTCATAGCTCACTAAGTAAATTTAACACGTGAACATGTGTGAATAGGATCTAACTAATGAGTCGTTGGATAATGTGCCTTGCTCATATTACGAAGAGGGAAAATGGATAGAAAATATCCTTGTTAACACAAACACCTCCCTTTAAGTGCAACTTAGGTGAAATGGTAATTGCTTGATTGATTAATGAAAACAAAGTTACATATAGGCAAATACAAGAGGGATTTCATGCCGCTCAACCCATCGCCAAGTAGAGCGCGTCGATTCAGGTACATCGTCGCGGCGATAGAGTACTTAACAAAGTGGGTCGAGGCACGAGCTCTCCCAGACAACTCAGCAATCAGCACGACAAAGTTTATCTATGAACAGATCATCACCCGATATGGAATTCCTATCTAGCTGACGAGCGATCTGGGGGGCCACTTCGTAAACCACATCATCCGACTGCTAACCACAGAGTTAAAAATTTTCCACTCCCTGTCAAGCCCCTATTACCCTCGAGCGAACGGGCAAGCCGAGGCAACCAATAAAATAATAGTGTCTGTCATTTATAAGTTGTGTGGGGTCGAAAAAGATGATTGGGAGGAACGACTACCATCAGTACTTTGGGCCTACCGAACAACCTATAAAGTGACTACCGGGGCAAACCCCTTTTTAGTTGATGTACGGATAAGAAGCCGTGGTGCCGGTGGAGTTCATGGTGCCGAGTCTTCGGATTGCCATCGAGAATCGGCTAGGTGACATGGAAAGCCTAAGTGAAAGCTTGTACGCCTTGAACAAGTTGGACAAATGGTGAATGATAGCACAATGGGCCACAAAGGTGGCCTAGCAAAGACGGAAGCTTTGGCACGACAAGCATATTAGGCGAATGAGATTTGCTCCGGGGCAATTAGTGTTGAAATTCAATGGGCGGAACGAAATCAAACCCGGAAAATTTAAAGTACAATGGCTAGGTCCCTTCAAGGTGTGCTAAGTCAATGCTAATGGAGCAATTAAATTGTGGACACTCGACGGGAAGGAGGTGCCAGACGCCATAAATGGGTCGAAACTAAAATTGTATCACGAGAGCCACTCAAAGGAACCCACCGAATGAGCGAGTTAAGAAACAAGGCCATACGGACAAAAAATTTATTAAAAAAAATAAAAAAATAAAAAAACAAAAAAAAATATAAAAAAAAGCACAACCGTACAATCGTACTGGAAAAAGGCCAAAAGAGACCGTACTATATACCGCACAACTGTATGACCAACATAGCATAAAAACGAAGTAAATCACCATCGTATGGGTGAACACCGTACACCAGGCAAGATAGCAGAAATTGTTCCGTACGGTTGAGGGAAAGCGACCGTACAACAGAAAAGAGGTTGGCAAGGTTGGCAATTAACGGCCGTATGATGAGCAGGAGACAACCACGCACACCGTACACCGTACCAGGCACATCGTATGTTGTACACCGTACGACGGGGCACGTAAAAAATGCCATCCTACGATACATTGGCGGGAAGGGAAAACAAGAAAGTGGCACGTGCAAGGAGATTAAAGAGCAATAAAATCAGATTAAAGTAATTAATCTGGGTTCAATGGACATAAACAGGAATAAGGCGGATTGGAGAAAACGGTTGCAACCGTTAGAAGAAAAGTTACAGGGAGGGAGAAGAATCGCTGAATCAAGTAAGGACACAGGCAAGAGAGTTCTGCCATCAAGTGTGCGTGTTGTAGGTAGCCTGGGGATGAGAAGCACTCAGAAAGGCAAGAAACATCGTACGAAGACCCAGTCGGTGAAGGAGAAGGAAGAGGTAACAGTGGACAATATCGTGTTTGAGGGTCTTAATGGACTAGATTGCAGGAATTGGTGGACGAACACATCTCATAACGACCCAATAAAGAAAAATCTCCGCTAGGCACAGGTACATTGGGCTGTACAAATGCCAGTTTTTTGTATAAAAGATTTTGAGGTAGTTTTGTGTGCCATGATTGGCACCTATGATAGACACGACCGCCCATCCGTCTTCGAATAGCAACACCAGCGGATAACTATTTCCTTCACGGCAAGCAAGTTCACAAGGGTTTTTGGGATACCTGTAGTGAAGGGAAAAAAAATTGATACTTCGCAGAAAATCACTTGAGACGTCCGTGCGACCTTGCTACAGTTGATGGTGCGGGATAACCTTACACAAGCAGAAAAGGATAGCCTCAAAAATGCTGGTAAGGGAAGGGGGGTCAAGAAATCATTTTTGGTGAAGGGAGTATGGAGATGCTTGTTGTCCGTGGTGAAGAGTCGCCTTCCAGGTGCCAGTCGTGCGTCTGATATAGCTATTGCACAAATTGTCTTAATGAATGGGCTGCACAATGGAGTGGTGTACAATTGGGCATCATTGTTGGCGGATAGGATGGAGGAATTCATGACCCTCGTATAAGAAATTCTACATGCCACATCACGCCATCGGGCTATTTCTTGATGCAGTTCGCACGCAGATTACCCCAGGCTCACAACCATTGGAGCCACAGGGTCGTGTTTCACCTGACCAACTGCCTATATTTTACTGGTCACATTTGGATGTCTTGACACACGTCGTTGAAGCACGTTTGGGCAGGAAACGGAAGAAGCCCACCATGTGAGAAACGAAGTCGGAGAGGGAGGAGTCTGACGCAAATGAAGAGGATGCTGATAGTGGCAAGGAGGAATCGCCCGACACCTCCCAGTTGAGCGGAGAGAGTTTCCGGTTGGCAGGTAGAGGGGGTGACCAGTTGCCGGATGAGGAGATAATGGAATAGTTGGGCGTTGAAGGATCCTCACTAGTAAGCACTGCTCCAGCATCGAATCCGGCTAGGGTCCAGTTTACACCAGCACGCCTACCAGTGACTTTCCAGTCAGCGGTGCCACGTTCATTGGGGACAGTTAGTACAGTCACCATCGTGCCAGTACTTGGTTTTGGGCAATCTTGGGTGACGATCATTGTGACACCACCGAGGGCCGAGACCACACCAGGGGGTAAACAACTATTAAAACTTGCTAAAATTTGATGGATGCCTCCAAGGAGAAATGCGAACTTCTAGAAGAAAGCATTAAAACTTCCTAAATTTATTTCCTTGTGTGACAAGCAAGAGAATAAGATAAAGCTTCTAGAAGTCTCCAAGAAAATTATAAAACAAGGTTTTATTTCATTTAAGACTTCAGTATTTGCCTGGGAAGGAGAAGTTCGAACTTCTAGAAGAAGGCAAAGGGGTTTGAATTTCCTAAACATAGAATAAAACAATAAAGCTTCTAGAAGCAACTCAAGAAGCTATAAAGACAAGGTTTTAACAGCACTTCTCTTTGCCAAATCAAAGAAGCGAGTTTGAATCTCTCCAAGAGAGATCAAAGGAAGCAGCTTTCAAGCATAAAGATTATCAGATTCATGCCAAAATCTGATCATATTATCGGATTACCTTAACAAAAGTAAAGCAAATTCAAGGATTTGAAGAAAAATTTGAATTCTTTAGAGGAAGCAGCTCCAAAATCCAATTAGATTATCAAATTTTCTGAAGAATTTGGATGAGAAATAAAGCAAATCAAGGGTTTGAAGGAAATAAGTTCGATACTCTCTTCAAGTTCGCCATTGATAACATTTTGAAGGTGTAAATTCTGCCTTGATACTCCCCAAAACTCGCCTTAAGGGATAAAAGCAAGACCAAGGGTTTGAAAGAGGCATTCAAGAAATGCAGCATATTCTCCAAATTTGCCATTAACAACAGATTGAAGGTTTGATGACAAGACAATAAAGCTCTTTATATCTTATCATACTCAGAAAGATTCACCATTGTTCATCCTTGGATCTGCTTCTTGATACTCCCCAAAACTCGCCTTAAGGGATAAAAGCAAGACCGAGGGTTTGAAAGAGGCATTCAAGAAATGCAGCATATTCTCCAAATTTGCCATTAACAACAGATTGAAGGTTTGATGACAAGACAATAAAGCTCTTTATATCTTATCATACTCAGAAAGATTCACCATTGTTCATCCTTGGATCTGCTTAAGGAAAGAAAGATCAATCAAATCTGCACATGGACTTCTTAAAAATCTTCCAAATCTGCACTACACCTTGTCCAGAAGATTATCAAATCTGCCTTTGATGAGAAAACAAGACAAATTGGAGGAAGATACAATCAAAAACTCATCCAAAATCATCATACACAGCAGATTGAGGGTTTGCTAAAGATAGAGCTTTCATAAATTCGCCTTGTTTTCCATAAAGAAAGAAAAACTTCTGACAGATTCCTTGATCCTCTTCCAAGTAAACAATAACGAAATTGTCTATCCAAGGATTTGGAAGCAAATGAAATTATCCAACTGCTGCTATAATGATCAGCAATGTCGAAGATAACAGACTTTGCTAAATATCCTAAGTTTTGATCATTTCCAAACCTGCCGTAGAAGAAGGTTGTTCAAATTTGATGCACAACCCTGTCTTAAGCCTATAAACTCCGCCATGGAGATGAGAAATAGAGCGTTTCCAAGGGTTCGTAAATTAAGCAAAATTGTTTAAACTATTATCCAAAGCAGCAATCAAAGAAAGTTAAAAGATTGGAGGTTCGCTCGACACAAAGAAAAGTATGAACAAATTTAAGATTGTGTCCAAGCACAAAACTTGTCCAAGGATGTAGAAGGTTCGCCATATCATGTTCAAGGGAAGAAAAAAATAAGTTCGAACTGAAACCTGTCCAAAGCTTGTTAATTCCGCCAAAGAAGATAACATTCAAAGATGAAGTGTGTTTCACAGAACATTCAAGACATGATTCAGGTTCGCCTAGGGTTGGATAAATAAAGCATCGCACGAAGATGGTATAAACTTTGCCAAAAAGATGTGACATAAAAACAAACTGTCTGTTCCATCTTGAAATTCACCATGGACAGCAAACACAACTACTCCCAAAATTCACTAAGTACAAAAAAAAATAGTCCAAGACACATGATTGTCCGAGCTCACCAAGACATGATGGATAAAGATTCACCTAAAGATGATTGTCCAAAATTCCTTCCAAGAATCGATCCAAGACAATCCAAGACATGAATTGTCAAGACGAACAAGATCAAAAGACAAGGAGACACAATTGTCCAAACTTTTCGAATCCTAAGACATGATGAAATTTATTAATATTATATTTTCCTAAGTTAAATTATTAATGCTCAATCATGTAATATATTGTAATTATAGTTTCTTGTTAGAAACTTTCTATTTTGTAATTCCTTGTAATTCTTTATAATGATCTTCATGATCATTCGTAAATACAACAATCATTTTTTAACCAATTACCTCTCGGTAATATGGTATCAAAGCTGGTTACAAAATCATTGTTTTCTTCGGATCTCCTCGGCACGTCTCGACTTGGTTTCAAACCCCTGACGCGATCAACATTCTGCGTTTGTCACGTTTAGAACAAGGTTTTTTTTGGTTGCGTTTTGTTTTGGGTAGCGCGATTTTAACCAGTATTTCTTCTGCACTTGTCGCGATTTTTTTCTGCCCTAAATCGTGCACAATTTGCACTTTGCGGCTCGCGTCTTTCTGCAACTTGACGCGACGTGATTTCGCATCTTTCTGGTTGGCCGCAATCACTAGTTTTTTTTTGTGCGTGTCCTGCATTTCCTTTAGTGCGACGATTTTCTAAGGTTTCTTCCGTTACCCACCTCTGCATTCTCAGAACCACATTTTGCCTGGGTGAGTTTTTTTTTTGTGACGGCCCGACATTTTTTGTTCATGGGTGTTGTTTTCTGCACACAGATAGGGTTTCTCTTTGCAATCTCTTATTTGATCTGGTTCGTTCATGGCCGCTAGGGCCTCTGCAATTTTCGACTAGGGTTTTGACCCTTCTGTTCAATTCGAAATTTTATTTTGGTTGCAGATTCTTGGTGGGTTTTTCGAAACCTCAACTATGTCATCGTCTGATTTTTTTGGGTGCATCGTTTTTCGTGCCTCAATTTTTGAGCCATTAGATTTGAATTTTGATTTCAGATTCCTTGTGGGTTTTTCGAGTGCTCTTCTGGGTCTTCGTTGGATTTTTTTGGGTCAGTTGGATTTTTTTTCTCGAAATCCGTGTTAGTTGTACTCGTACTTCAAAGTTTTCGAAATATGTACTTGATTTTGCCTTTATGTTAGACTCACTCCTTTAAGGTATTTTGATTTTTTGTGCATTGGGAAACATGCAAGATGGTGTCATTGACCAACTTGATGTTGGAAGGCAGTCAGCGATTCAATGGCAAAAATTATAACACTTGGAAGCAGCGCATGTTAACTATTTTTGAATATCGCCGCCTAGATCTTGTCTTGGGAAAAGAATCTCGTCCTTTTGCAGCTACACCCGATCAAGACAAATTTGATGACCGCAATAGGGAAGCTGTCATACGTCTTAAGCTCTCTGTCACAGATGACCAGTTACCTTAGATTCCTTCTAGCAAGTCAGCCTCAAAAATTTGGAAGCATCTAAAGGAGTTGCATGAAACATCCGACAAAAGTCGAGCGTTCTTCTTGAAGAACCAGTTGTTCTCCATCATGATGGATGAACGCATATCCTTACAGGAGCATCTCACGAAGATTCAGGAGCATCTCATGAATGTTGATTTGAAATTTCCAGAGTTGTGCATCAAACTTTTGCAACTAGATCGCTAGAAACAACAGTTTGGTAGCGGTGCCACTTTGTCCTTCTCAGAGCAAGCATTTGTAGCCAAATCCTGTCACAAGGATAAAGGCAAATCTCAGTTCTTCTAGTCATCTCAGCAGAAGGGCTCCAATCAATCACAAGAAGGTTCGAAGAAGAAGGTTCAATGCAATTATTGCCACAAATATGGCCATATGATTAGGGATTGTCGCAATCGGATAGCTTCCGAACAACGAAAGTAAGGAGGGTCTCAGCCTAAAGCCAATGTCTCTGAGCACACAGAGTAGAAAGAGTCTGCCTTTTACGCCTTCATGGCTAAAAGACCTGCAGACCACGCGAAATCTTCTGCTTGGTATATTGATTCTAGTGCTTCTCGACATTTCAGTCGCAGGCATGATTGGTTTATAGAATTCACTCCCTATACTGATTCAGTTATTTTTGGAGGAGGTGAGGAGTATACAGTTGTCGGCAAGGGCAACGTTCAGATACAGTCTGGTGGGAGGAATCTCATATTCCTCAATGTGTACTACGTTCCTGGCATGGAACTGAACCTTCTCTTTGTGAGTCAGATTATGCGGTATTCTCCTCAGCTTGATGTCGTCTTCAATGCACATAAGTGTTCGATTGTTGATCGTGCGACACGCACTACACTTCCTATCGGTATTGAGGATCGTGGTCTTTACAGACTTGTGGATACAAGTGATTCTCTTGAGCATGCCTTCGCAGCAAAATCATCCTTTATCACCCGTCTATGGCATCAACGATATGATCACTTGAACATTCATTACCTTGCTCAACTTGTTCCAGAAGATTTAGTACATGGCCTACCTGATATTCAAACTCAAAATCAGCGAGTTTGTGAAGCTTGTCAGGCTGGGAAGCAGCACAGGACACCGTTCAAGGTGTTAAGTTTAGTGATCAAGATAGATAGACAAAGAATTCACACAATTGCGCAGTGTATATCTTGGGAAAATCTTCCTCTTGAAGGTTAAAACCCCAACAATTAATTCTCAGATTATATTTATTGAATATAGATGCTTATTACAAGATTGCTTCACTCTTTGAAGCTTATAGATAGATCAAGTCACTCTAGACTGAAGGAGATGTAATTTGAACTAGTGTAGGATGCACGAACAATGCTTGCCTTTGCCAATCAAATCAGCTATGTGTGAAGGAATATCCACTGTAGGCAATCCACGGACTGTAGATGAATGTGCACGGCTGAAGATGAATGCACACGGGTTGCTTGCACAGTATAATGCACGACTTGCTAATAATATACTCTGATTTTCTTGATGATCGTCACAGTATTCGAACTGCAGATAGACTGAGAATGCACGGGCTGGGAGTCACAAGACACAAACAATATTTAATGGCAGAATGATATAGCAGTCACTGAGAATGAATCTAAGATAAACGCAACACTTCATATATCCATTTGTTACCAAATGAGGGAGAGCACTTAACATAGATACAAGAGCGATGCCTTTTCACCAATAGTCGGCCACTTTACAAAGAGACGTGACTTAAACCAAGCGTGGTGGGATATGAAGATAATCGGTTTGACTTAACCAATGCATGATAATAATTAATATTAACGGTTTGAAATAAACTGCTTCAAGTATACGGACTTATGATTGTCTAAGGCGGATAGGCCAATTAGACAATCATACTTGCTATCCTGGCCATGCAAGGAGTCCGACCAAAGCTATTGACATTAACACAAGGATGGTGACTCATGGCGATCATCTAAGGTACTACAGCTGGTCCACGTTGATGTATGTGGTCCAATGAATACTCCTTATGTTACTGGGTGCAGGTATTTCTTACTTTTTGTTGATGACTACAGTCGTAAGATGTGGGTGTACTTTCTTAGACAGAAATCAGATGTGTTTCCTGTATTTGAGAAATTTAAGGCCTTGGTAGAAAAAGAGTCTGGTTGTTCTATAATTACTCTTAGGTCTGATAATGGGGAGGGGAGTTTTGTTCTACTACTTTCTCCACTTTTTGTGATACACATGGCATAAAACATTAGTTAACAACACCCTACACCCCTCAGCAAAACGGCATTGTAGAATGTCGCAACCGCACCATTACAGAAATGGCTAGGTCTATGTTGGAACACATAAATGTTCCTAAGAAGTATTGGGCAGAAGCAATGTTTACTGCAGTATATCTCCTTAGTAGGTCTCTGTGATGTCCCCTTCTAGTTGACATCTGTCAGCTTGGTAGATTAGTCTATCACTGACCCTCGTAGGCTAATAGGATTGAATAGAGGGTCCTTTGAGGGATGTAGCTTCTCCAATGGATAGAGTTTTGTAGGGTTGGCTTTCGTTTGGCATCATTTGGACTCTGTATGCTCAACTTACTATTTATAGTAAGTCAGGATTTGATAGAGAGGGACCCTTGCTAATTGTAGTAAGGTGTTTGGTCATGTGTAGCTTCATCTGCTTAGTCCCCAGTTCAAACGACGCTCAGTGTTATTGAGTAATTATGGAGATATTAATGTTTATTTGGTCAAAATAAACATTAATGATTTTAAAGGATCATATTATAAAGTTATAATGTAAGTTTATTTCATAACTTACTTGAGGGTCAAATCATCATTAAAGGGGGCAAATTAAATGATTAATTATTGGGCGCCAACTCCAAAGTATTAAATGAAGTTTTTAAAGTGCACATGTTATATCTATTGAAATTTATTAAATGCAATTTAATAGCTTCATGAGAAATCGTATTTTCTTGGAAAAAAATATATAAGGCTTTTGGAGAAAAGGTGAAGGGATTATGGATGAATGCATTTGTAAATTGGTGGAGTTTATGAGAAGAAGAAACCAGGGTTTCGACTTCAGCCATTGGAGAGCGGAAATTCTTCAATTGTGCAACCATGTGAGGGAGTGCGATATCTCCTGAATTTGGTCTCCAGGGAGGGCTTCATTCAGAAGCTCAGTTTGTATGAGTTGGTAAAGTTTTGAAGGGGTTTTCTCTGTCAACAATTATCTACTTTTTGCAGATCAGATTCCAACCTTGGGCAAGGGAATTTCCATCAGTATTTTGGGGAGTTATTTTTAAATCAATTGCAGGTCGTACTGATGCAGGGTCGTACATGCTTCTGGGGTTCGAATTAATACCTGCAGGCTGTCAAAATTTTTGGTTTGCTGCAGAAGGTGGCGCTAGGGTGCTAGGAAAAAAAAGTGTCAATTGCTGGTCAATTAGCAGCACTTTCAGACTGGTGCGGATTTATGATGCGGGCCGGACCATAGCAGCAGGAGCATAATTGTTGGTCAAATTCCAAGCTGTGGGGAGTTATTAAGTTCTGGTATGTTTGAAAAGATTGAGTTAGCAAATACTGGGAAATAGAATAAATTTTTTTAATCTGCTGTAAGCCAACATACTGGTGTGAATTCTGCTAAGTTGTACTGAATGTTTGAAAGCAAATAAGGAAATGGCTTGCTGTTTATATATTGTTGCATATTGACTTTCATGCTCTAATTGTTTTTTGAGCAAATACTTACAAGAAACCCCTGGAAAGAACTTTACTCTTTTGTTTTGAAGTTGTAAAACAAGGGGGTTACTAAATTGAGAAACTAGGGTTTCTACAGTCTCCCACTCATGTTGTTAAGGGGAAGACTCCTGATGAAGCATGGACTGGTTGTAAACCCAGGATCAGCCATCTAAAAGTTTTTGGCTCTCTTGCATATGTTTGGATTCCATATGCCAAGCGCTCTAAGTTGGATTCCAAGAGTCAGAAGCTTATGTTTACAGGATACAGTGACAACCATAAGGCTTATCGGCTGATTGATGTAGACACTGGTCATCTCATCTTCAGTCACAATGTTGTCTTTGATGAAGATCGAGGACCATTTCAACTTTCGTCGTCTAAGCAGAATTATGAGGATCAGCCTTTGAAGGCTTCTTATTTAGGTGTTCGTCTTCCATTTGGTTCACCTGATGGGAGGGATGATGCAGATTCTGTATTTGATGATGCACTACCTGAATTTCCTCCGGATGATGCTAATCTTGCACATGCTCCAGATCCTCTTGCACCTCTAGTTCCATTTATTCCTCCTCCATCTGATGTTGGCACATCCACTCTCTGGCTTAAGTGGTGGGCTAAGACAATCAGTGATCTTCGTCCTGATGAGCTCATTGAGGGTAGATCTTCCAAAAATAAGGGTAAGGAGCAAAATACAGTTAACTTTGCTCTCATTGCCAACATTCATAGCATTAATGAGCCTCAGATCTATACAGAGGCAAAAGGGATTCCAAAGTGGGAACATGCAATGGATGCAGAATACGAGAGCCTTTTGAAGAACAACACTTGGGTTCTCTCTGATCTTCCTCCAGGGAACAAACCCATTAGCTACAAATGGGTCTATAAGGTCAAGTATCATGCAGATGGTACCTTAGACAAATACAAGGCCAGAATAGTTGCTCGAGGATTCACACAGCAGGAGGGCATTGATTATGAGGAGACATTTGCTCCTACTGCCAAGATGAGTACCATTCGTCTTCTTCTCGCTATTGCAGCTCAGTTTGGATGGAAAGTCCATCAGATGGATGTTAAGAGTGCCTTCCTCAACAGTGAGTTGCAGGAAGAAGTCTACATGACGTAGCCTCCCAGTTTCAAGGTTGCCGACAAAGAACATCAAGTATGTAGACTCGTTAAAGCACTCTATGGACTTAAACAGGCTTCTCGAGCGTGGTATATTAAAATTGATCAGTACTTGGTTGCTCATGGTTTTTAGTGTTGTCCTTCTAATAGTAATCTGTATATCAAACACTCTGGTGATGATATTCTCTTTCTTGTTGTCTATGTGGATGACTTGATCATTACTAGCAGTTCAACACATTTGATTGTAGAAATCAAATAGGATTTGTGCGAGGATTTTGATATGACAGATTTGAGGCTTTTCCATTATTGTCTAGGTGTTGAGGTTTGGCACACTGATCATAGCATTTTTTATTTCTCAGTCTAAGTATGCCAAGAACTTTGCTTGACAGGTTTCAAATGCAGGATTGCAAACCTGCTTCCACACCTATGGAGACAGGATTGAAGTTGTCAGCCAAGTCTAATTCTCCTCCTGTAGATGAATCACAATTCAGGCAACTAGTGGAGAGTCTCATCTATCTTACAACTACTAGACCTGATCTCAGTTTTCGAGTGAGCTACATTTCACGCTTCATGACAGCCCCCAAGGCTGATCATTGGGTAGCAGAGAAGCGTGTGCTGCATTATGTGAAAGGCACCTCTAATTATGGACTTCTTTGCACTAGAAGTCACGATCTTAGACTTAGTGGTTTCACAGATTCAGATTGGGTAGGTTTAGGTGATGACAGGAAGTCAACCTCTAGATGTGTTCAGTTTGGGATCTGGTGCAGTCACCTGGCCTAGTAAAAAATAGCAAGCAATGGCTCTCTCCTCGACAGAAGCAAAGTATCAAGGAGCAATTAAGGCAGCATGTGAGGCAGTTTGGCTTCGTCGGATGCTTGCGGATATGCAGATATCTCAAGCAGGTCCGACTCCCTTGTTCTGTGATAATCAGCGAGTGCTCAAACTTGCCAAAGATCTTGTCTTCCATGAAAGAACCAAACACGTGGAAACTCACTATCATTTCATTAGAAAGCTTGTTGAAGACGGTTCTGTTCAGTTGCTGTATGTTCCAACATCACAGCAGACAATAGATATTCTCACCAAGTCACTCAATCCAGATAAGTTTGTCAAATTTAGGGGGCAGCTTGGTGTTGTTGATAGATTGAGCATTAAGGGAGTGTATTAATATTATATTTTCCTAAGTTAATTATTAATGCTCAATTATGTAATATATTGTAACTTTAGTTTCTTGTTTGAAACTTTCTATTTTGTAATTCCTTGTAATTCTTTATAATGATATTCATGATCATTGGTAAATACAACAATCATTTTTTAACCAATTACCTTGGTAATAAAATTGTCCAAACCCTTGCTAGTTTATTCCAATTATCCATGGCATTAATGGAATATGTGAAGATACCTAGCCAGAGACCTGAAATTTGAGGACAAATTTGTCATGCCAGGAGGATAAGATTCCGATCACAATTCACATGAAATCAGACCAGCAAATTAGAAGATAATTTTATTTTCCAAAATTTTCAAAATTATTATTTTCAACACTTGAGGAAATTTTCAAAATTCAAAATTTCTAGAAAGTTCTAGAAGACTCTTGGATAAAATCAAATTTTTGAGAGAAGAAATAAAACTTTCCATTTTTGAAAGATTAAAACACAAAAAACAATAAAACAATAAAAAATTATTTAAAAATCAATAAATAAATAAAAAAAATAAAACAAATCAAAAACTTTTAAATTTAAGAACCCTAAACTTTATATATTTTCAACCAATTCACTTTCACAATTCATTATTCAGGTTGAAAATTTTGGAGAGCTCCAAAGAGAAGTTTTCTCTTAAAGTTCTCAAGAATTGTCCAGAAGTTAAAATTTCTAAGTGTTAGAGGCCAAGAAATTTGGAACTTTCTTTGATTTTAGGATAGATTTTCAAAATCAAAGGTAAATTTTAGTCATAAAGAGGATTCAAAACCTCAAATTGACTGAATTTTTGTTATGTCCCCTCTCAATGATGTGCTTTCAGTGGTCCATTGGTCTATTCCAGAGACCCGTAGGCTATGTGGAATGGAGAATTAGGGTTTCAAACGTTGGTGAAGCGAGAACTTACTGTTTTTAGTAAGTTAGGGGTTGGCTGTTTGGATGATGTTGTCTTATTGAGCTTTCCATGCTCTGTCCCTGGGTGTGAAGATCATGCTTTTGGAGGAATAATTCTTGACTTACTATTTTTAGTAAGTGGCAGTTTGGAGCATTTCTATTTTTAGCAGTGGACAGGGTCCTGATCCTGCAGCAGTTCTATGGTCTTCTTTACTCCGCTTCATCCTGGTTTTGTTGATGATCAGTATGGGAGTCATAAATGATTTAATTAAATATTATTTCCTTGTCTAAGGTTTAATATTTAAATATTTGTATTTACTGATTAAATGTCTTGAGGATGACTTAGGGAAAAATAATTATCTGATATCAATGTGTTATTTCCTAAGTCAAATGGTGTATTATTTGGTGGCAATTTGGAAGGATAAAACATCTCTTGTTTTATAATTTTTATATTGCAAAAAAACGTCACCAAAGGCAAAGTTCGAACTTTGCCTAGGAAGAAGTGAAGTGGGTGCCATGGTGGGAGGAGACTTGAAATGAAATAAAGGAGTTTGAGTTGAGTTTGGGTGCCATTTGCATTTGAATTTGGGGGAGCTTGGAATTATAAATATGAGCCTTGGGCTCTCATTTTGGCATCTTGAAAAATTGCATCGTTATGTTGCCGGATTGGCGTATGAACTTTGAAGCTTCAGAGTGCAACTCCCTAGTGTTACCAGTTTCGTACTTGAGATATAGTACCTAGCTGTGTGGTGTATTCTATGACATTTTCAATGCATATTTCAGTATTTTCAAAGTGTGGTGTGATTTTTGGAGTTGCTAGTTTCCCTGTGGCTGAAGCAAGTTTTCAATCATACCTCCCTGCCTGAGCGACTAATCATTTTGGGTACTGGCTCAAACCTTCTTTTTGCTGTTGGCAATATATCTTGTAAGTTTACAGCACCATATTCTGAGTTTTAGATTTTATATTTCAAATCGAGATATCCTAGCTAGGTGTGGGTTTTGGTGAGTGCATTCGGATGCGTGCAAGGTGTTTTGGAGTGAATTGAGGGAGATTTGAGTGAGATATGAGCAATTTAGTGAGTTTATGGCTTGCTGGTTATGCATTTCCAGCCTGTTGTTTTTGTGTTGAATTAGTTTGATGATCATTATCTCTTGTGTTCAAGCAATATACTTCTACTCTCACTTTCCTCTCTATTGTAAGGTTAAGTAGTAGTACTACTAACCGTTCTAGATTGTAATCTTCATATCCTGCTGAAAAGTGGAAGAGGCTGGCTCGCCGCCTATATCTGATATTTTGTAATTCAGTCCTCCCGTTGCATAAGCAGTTGAGTGATATTGGTTGTAATGATCCTCCCGCTGCATAAGCGGTTGAGTTGAGTAGTTTTGTAATTTAGTCCTACCGCTGAAATATTGCGCTAGAGTGATTTGTGTTTGAAGTGTTGTTCTCTTGGCTGGTTTACCGCCAAGTTCCTTGTTTTCTCGATGGATAAGCAGAAGGGGCTGGCTTTCCGCCTGTTATTGTATTTCAGCAATTCAGCAGTTTATCTATAACTATCCCTTGCTACTGTATGCTCTCACCCTCCCAGTTTGGGCTCTCGGTGATCAGAAAGTGTAGGGTTCCTTCTAGTTGTTTAGTTTTCATCATTCTAACCCTAACGGGTGATTGGTGTTTGTGATATTGCTCTGAAAAAAAATAAAAAAATTAGTGGGAATATTACAATTTTCACATCCTCCTGTCTTAATTTTTATCAATTTCTTGGCCAAACCCTTCACTTTCAATATGCTTTTTCAAAAAATTTAACCCTTTTTCAGGCTGAAAGTGAAAATTTTAGAAAGGAGAATTAAAAATCAGAATTAAATTCTGGAAATAATATTAAGTTTCATATGTTTTACAGATAGCAATGAAGTTTGCCAGCAAGGGAGTACAACAGGAATCTAAAATCAAATCCAAATGGAAGAATATCACCGACACAGATCTCGAGCATGTTGATATGGACGAGTTCAAGAGAAGGATGTATGAATATGATGGACACATTCCTACACCGATTGATCGCAAGATGATGCAGAATGGAATTGTCCAAGCAGCTGGATTTCCACCAGCCAAGGAATGTATTGAATTGATAGTCGAATTTGCTCTGCACTATAAAGCACAGTCGAGAGAAATTATTGCACCAGATGGAAGAGTCTTGGCTAATCTTTCAGAACTGTCCATGTAAGAGACCTTTGGCATACCGAAGCACAATAAAACTACCTATAAGAGTAAGGAGCAAGCTCAGAAGGTTTATGATAGTCAGTCTGAACTTTGTGCTGCGAATGTGAATAAGTTTTGGTTGGAAAAGAAGAGACCTCAAGGAAAAGTACCAAAATATTTGCTGCGTTCATTCTTCAAAGAAGAATATGGAGATCTCATCTTACTGCTGAATCAAATAATGATCAGCTCTAAGGGTCAATTGTTCCAAACATGGATGTATTATTTCATGGACGAGATCACTGCAGGAACCAAGTTGTTCAACTGGTCGCCTATAATCAATGACAATCTTCATGAGCAGTTGACCAGCTTGGATAGTACGAAGGCATTCCACATGAGTTCATACATAATCTATCTATTGGGTGCAACCTACAAGTATTTAGGATTGATCTTAAGGGCATAGTAGGGAATGGTGAGAATGAATTTAAGTCATATGATTGTTATCCTCAGTTGCAGCTTAAGGATAAGAGTTTCTGAACCCATGATGCATTCCTGATGTACGTCACCAGAACGCTGCACGGAGGCAATCACAACCGACTTTCTCATGAATCTAAAAGTTTGATCAATAGATATGGACCCTGGTTTATCCAGTTTCTTAAATTCACTTATATCAGAATACAAGGTTTCACTAGCCATCCTTACCGATTGCCAATCTACCCAACCAACAGGATGGTCTTGCTAGAAGTTCTTAAACAATTGGAGACATGTCAAAGTTTTAAAAGATCAATGCAGAAGGCAATTGTATCATTTCCATTTTTTAGTGGAAATATGGAAGAATCTTGTTCAGCACAGGCAGTTGAAAGTGTCAGGCTAGAGATGCAGTGGTACCCTTTTACCTACTACCAATCCAGAGGTAATTTTGATCTGCACCATAACATCGGATAAACAAAGGAAGAAAGATTCAAACATATAGTGGATATATAAGACTATTGGGCAAATGCGGAAAATGAATTTGATATCAAAAAAAGAATGTGTTCCAGGCTGTTAGTAAATTTCATCTGGATGACCGGACCTTTCCTTGTACTCGATCAGCTGGAAGATGATGGAGAACATACTCAGCCCGACTTTGATGAGCATGCACCCCTTTCTCATATCAAGTGGTCTAAGCTAGATCATGCAGACTTAACCATCCTAATGAAACCAGTCATGAAATATACCAGGTGGTGGGTTGGTCAGCAATGTCAAAGGTTGAATAAGAAAAATGTAACTTTGACTTATAATTTGATGGGAATAGTAGAAGGATATTCTTCAAATGAAGAAGCAACACAGAATGCCAGACCAAGCAAAAATGCCAAAAGGAAGGGAAAGGCAATTGAAATTGAAGAACCTGTTCAGAAAAGGCAGAGGATAGAACCATCTCATTCTGCCATATCAAGGAATGAGAAATACATAGTAAATATTGATGAATCATTGGTTGAAATAGAAATTCCTTCTTCAGTTCATGAGGAAAATGTAGAATTAGTCCATCAGGAAGATGAACAGCCACCATCTCTTACTGGCACAAAAATCTTGGAATCAGAGCATGACACAGATATTGAAGAGGAAGAGTTCCAAGAAGGGATAATTTCTGCTCTTCGGGGAATTGCATGCGACCAAGAAACAAAAGATGACCAAGAAGCGAAGGCGTTGAGCAGCCTACTGTTCCTGCATGGTCGAGGGAAAGATAAAAAAATGAACACACAAGTAGTGGAAGAGCCAGAAGAGGATGACATGGCTGATTTCTTAGCCAGATTAGAACAAACTGTTGTGAAGAAGCCGGCTAAAAGATTTTCTACCATCCAAAGAGATGAGACAGGCAATTGTACAGTACAGATTGCAGTGCCTAAAGTAGCCAAGGCAAAAGAGGACATTGGTCCACACGAGTATGAAATTACCACCTTTGACTTGCGACCAACTACAAAGGCCCAAGCAAAGGAAGATTTGGACAATTCAGTCACATACATAAAGGCGCAGCTAGATGAAGAAACAAAGAAGAAGCAAGAATACAAGAAAGAAGTGGAACGTCTAAGAGATTATATTCGACACTTGACTACCAATCCACTCAATCAAGCAAATCCAGAGACTCCTACTTTTGGATTCACAATAGGTGGTCAAAGGTTTTGAGGAAGATGCAGTAACAACCAGAGAAACTAGAGATTGGATATAAAGTATAAAAGAAGCAACAGCCAAGTTCATAGAAGGGATCACATCAACATATGATCAAACTTCTTTGCTTTCTAGGATTGAGACTTTGGCAGAAATATCGGTTGATTTCCAAGATGTCCAAGATAGAATCATTCCATCCCTTAGAGAGCTGAGAGGAATCTCATCTCAAGATTTGGTCAATCAAGAGATAATTGAAGCAGGGACTGCTTATGATTTCCACAATTGGCTCTGGAGACTGGTTGCACAGAATGAGATCTTGGAGAAGGTGAAAGTTGATGCTGATAAAATAGAGGAGCGGATAAGGGCCATTCGGGATAAGACTTGCCTTATAGTTGCAGAAGTACTTGAGAAAGAAACAATCTGAGAGAGGGATATGCAGTTGTCGAATCTGAAGATCGAAATACAGGACATTTGCTTTGCCATCTCAGGATTGATCTTGAAGAGCCACCTAGCTAAAATATCAAATCTCCTTCCCATCAGGGATGCCTTTCAGAAGCAGCAAGTAGACTGGGAATTCACCTTTGCTCTTTGTGCAAATGACTTAGAAGGATTCGAATTCAAGGTCAACCTATTGCCACTTGTTACAATGAAGGAAGTAAACCGAATTGTGTCCAAGTTCAATGAATATAAAAAAAAAGGGATACAATCCTAAAAAATAGCATCTTGCGACACTTGTCTCCTTTGTAATTGATCTTTGATATTATTTTGAGAAATTCTAATTAGGGTTGTGTTGTTTATGATCTTAACCATTGATCTTAAATCAATCTCGGTCATTTATTTTTCTTTCAAAACTCTATATAAACCCCTCATTCTCTCATTTCATTGTTGTGGAGAGCTTTATGAGATTGTTGCACAAAGCTATTTGAGTAATAAAATATTCATTATCAATATTGTTTTGAAATCTTTTTATTGCTAAATGGTTGCATGGTTACATACTCTCTTCAACAATTAGATTAGATTTGCTTAAGTAATTTGTTTTCAAGTTGTTAGATGAATGATAGATCTGATAGTATCGATTGGTGAAATCTTGCTCATACTTTTGTTGGATGGATGATTTCCTTTCAATGTGCAAAGTTAGTCTGAGCTATTTTAATATGGATGTTTAACTTCTACTTGGAATAATATTGTTCAATTGTTGGTATTCTTCCTAGGTGTGAAAACCTTAGAAGATTGCACCTGCTTTGTGTAGTTGTCTGAGTGTGGCGAAACAGAGCGTCGTTACCGGTTTCACCCAGTCATTACTGTCTCTTGAGTTCATAGGAATAGCTTAGAAGTAGTATAGAATCCCTAAATCTTCATCCTTTTTATCTTTTTTGAAGTCCTAAATCGAAAATCCAAAAACATAGAGCATAAATTGTTAAATCTGCCTAAGTTCAACCTGTGAATGATTTGAGTTTGCACGTAAGTCCCCCTTGAGATTTTCAGCACACACTACCCAAGCAGCTATCCCACTAAAGTCGTTCATTCGCACATATAGACCTTGGAGCCGCCTTGTGGTTTTTCTCGCAATCTTGGCACAAGTAGTGATTTTGTTCAGGAGAGGATAGAGTTTCCTTGTGGTATTTTATTCTAAGTGTTTGGTATATGATAAAACGTACACCAACAGGACCTCAGGATCATCACTTGTCCTTTGAATAGACCTGTTCAAAGTAAGATTCCGTTTTACTCAGGATGTATTTACCTATCATTTCCATGGAGTACACCATGATTACATTGAACATTTCTCTCTTCAGGAGCGATCCCATAATATGGTATACAGTTCTGTGTTTGTAAATTTTAGTAATTGATATTTGAAGCTGCACTTTTCTGTCTCAATTTAGTTCATATATTAGAAGTGGTTTTGTTTCTCATAATAAATAGAATTGTATTATATGAACTTACTATATTTAGTGTAAGATTCATTTCAAGGAGAGGATACATATTGTCCTACTAGACTAAAAGGTCTTTAATGGCATGTAACTTAGTTATTACTCATTGTCAACTGCTCTTGGATCAGGTTCGATCCATCAATGCCTCTCTTTTCACCCTTGCTCTCCATGCAGAAACACCCTCTTCATGTGAAACTCCCTCTCTGAAACTCTCTGATCACTTGAATCCTCTGGGATATTCTAATCTGAATACATCTTGGAGAAGCGAAGGCCATAGAATTGTAGGGGAACTCGTGATAGTAGGGCCCCAGTCAAGCCCCTACCGTCTTAGCTCTACCACCTTAGTCCTACCCCCTTAGAAAGAGTAGGGCTAAGGGGGTAGGGCGTGTGAATATCCATATTTAGTAATTTACATGTTCAGTGGTATTTTAATTTAATGTTATGGTTGCTCTTTGAAGTTAATGGCCTTGGAAGGTCATATTGCTCATAGGGGAATAATTATCTTGTACTTAACTTTGACTTCTGAGTGACTATTCTTTATAATACTTTTGAGACAAGAATATGATTATCAGAGGTTTACACTGTTTTTAACAGACATGTTTCTTAGAGGTGCTCATTATTTTCATTTTTGGTGCAGGAAGTCCTGCGCTGGATTAAATCTGTTGTTGCAGAAATTGGTACAGATGTTAGTAATGATCAGCTTAAGGAGTATGTTTGGAAGACATTAAAAGGTGGACAGGTATGAAACTTATGATCTTTTAAATGGGTATTATTAGAGTCTATTTCTGGGGTGGATCTGGAGTCCACGTGGATTGTCAGGCTGTTTTAATAATATTTTTGAAGACCAGTGAAGAGTCATCAGTTAATGAGAATTCGGTAATTCATATTTAAGTTTTTAACACATTATAACATACATCCCCTGCTTTTGTTATTCGTAACATTGAAGACTACTGCATGGTTATTTTCAGACTGTGCTTGTTGTTTTTGTTATTTCTGTTATTACTCTTCATTATCCTCCTGGAACTTTATTTACAGGTTGTTCCTGGTTTTGGACATGGAGTCCTACGTAAAACTGATCCAAGATATACATGTCAAAGGGAATTTGCGTTAAAGCACATGCCTGATGATCCCTTGTTTAAGCTGGTTCATTTTTGTACCCCTGAACTCTATGCATGCCTTTCCTATTCCCTTGTCTTGAACTTGCATGTTGAAAAAATGTCTATCTTTCTTCTTTTAAAGAATAAGTTAAAACTTTTTTTTTCTTTTGTATTTTTTTTAATTGTTCTAAATGGATTATGCAGGTTTCAAAACTGTTTGAGGTTGTTCCACCAATTCTCACAGAACTAGGGAAGGTAGGTGTCTCTTCGTAAGTAGGTTTATCATTTGATGTTTGCTTGTGTTTGACGGATTTTGTCAATCATTAGGTTATGCTATTCTCAGTGCAGAATGCCGATTTCAATTGGATATATGTTTTTACTGGGAAATTTTAATGCTCTCATACACAACTTATATTGAAACCTGCAGTCTTTCAAGTTTCCTTGCTTGTTGCACTCATCAGGGGACATCTATAGTGAGCGGAATTAAATAGTGCACTTCTGAAAAATGGAATTTGAACTGGTTATCTTAATTTATATATCACATCTTGTATAGTGTACCTCTGATGCCACAGCAAACATTCTTAAGGGTGACAGAGAAATTGTTTTTTGATAAAATATTGTAGGCTGGCTGCCTGACGTTCATATTTACAAATTTTTCATAACGGAAATAGAACTCTTTTTTGAAGTTGAGGCCATGCCTATATTTTAGATGTATTCCTCACAAGTTGTTGGAAATTTTATAGGTGAAGAATCCGTGGCCTAATGTTGATGCACATAGTGGGGTGTTGCTAAATCACTTTGGCTTATCAGAGGACAGGTCATAATTATTTGTTGATTTTAATTTAGATTTCATGCTTTGGATGCTGGATGCTACTAGAGCTATGCACTACAAGATATTCATATCTTTGCAGCAAATGAGTTTCATGCTAGAGTTATTATGCCTTCGTTTAGTTTATTAAATTATTTAACATACAGTGCACTAGTTTACAATATGACTTGTGCACTAGTTTACAATATGACTTTCATCTGAATTATAGAATTTGTTTTGATAACTTTTCTGTGGATTTGTTTTGCATATATTATGATTAATTTGAATTATAGTTGCTGACATGTTGTTTTGCAGATTCTTTACTGTCCTTTTTGGGGTATCCCGAGCTCTGGGCACCTTATCACAGGTATCTGTTGGGTATAACTTTCATGTTACTGTACTATGAGGTATTAACTGTAACTATATTTATAACATGAATAATGGTTTGCAGCTTATATGGGATCGTGCTCTTGGATTACCTCTTGAGAGGCCAAAAAGTGTAACAATGGAGGTACTCGAGAATATCTGTAAGAAGAATTCTGCATGAGCAGGTGCTTTTAGATGCTCCAAGTGCAAGAGGCATCTAGACAAATTACTGCGTAGGAAATTTCCCCGTGCCAGAAAAAACATTGAAATAAAAACTGGCATTTGTTTTGCAAACAGTTTTGGCATGTGTTGGCACTGTCATGGTGGAACATCTTGTCAATTTGTAATAATTTCCGAGTCGGTGTAGAGTTGTCCCTGATGACGAGGCCTTGTTTCAATCATCATGGTTGTTTTGTCACATAAATTCCATGACCGAAATATAATGAGGGAGAAATCAAAATTATCATATTTTGGTGTATTTGTCCCCAGCAATGTGGGATGCTATATTACAATGCGATAACTTGAAAAGAATTCCACCTTTTGTTTGTAAAAAATTAGTGGCCTAGATCTGTTATAAAAAAGAACCATCTCGCAGAAATTGTGTGTTGCATGTGCCTGCTAGGGTATTTAGATCCATTTTAAATTTCAAAGGGCAACTTTTACATGGAGAGATTAAGATTGAAAACAATGCATTGCTAATGACAGCTAGTTTGCATAATCAGTTATCAGACTTGTGTCTTGAGTTCACTGAAACAGAAATAAAAGCTTTGTTCATCGTACAGAAATGTACTTCCATTGAATTGTAGGTCAATCGTTCAAGATTGCAGAAAAGGCATTTAGAATTTGGTATTTCTGAAACACCCGTGTTTTGCATTTCCAATAGTAAAATATAGCATATTATGCATATTTATTGATTGAAAATACTTTGAACCCTTAACTGATCAACTTAACCATATCAGTATGCATTCATATATAAGCAATGCAATTAACTAATCTTCAGGACATTTTAACATTTAACATTTTAATTCTTGCTCTCAAAGGAGCAGGGTGAAAAGCAATGACCAGTACGGATGCAAAATGAGCACCTTCCATTGGCATGCTGGGGCCCACTGCACTTAGCTGTAAGCCCTAATCCTCTTTTATCTTTTAACTTGGCCGTGAAAACCATGATGTTATTAAGGCTGATCAATACGTCCCCATCAACGACATAATGATGCAGAGCAGGGGAAGGTACCAAAAACACACTAAAAACAAGTTTACAACTCAACACAATAACTACCCAAACATGAAGATCTTTCTCCCAACTCACCTAACAGCCTTGAGCCCTTAAGGCATAGGTCACATGGCACCTTTTTGGGTTATGGTTTCAAACACTTGTCTCACTGTCATAGCTGACTTCATAGGGTTTGTAACAACTTATTTAGCCCAATCAAACAAGGGTTCCAGACTTTTAGACACCTAACTCCAATAGTTCCTTTACAACCTAGTAACCAGCTTGTAGCCCTTGATTGCTGCTAAACCGGGCATAACTTCTAGTGTCTGTCTGATATCAACCAAAGGGCATTAGTTTTGAATACCCTTTTAGGCCCTCACGACATATTCCAACCTTGCCTAGAGGTGTTTTGTAAGAGTAGTTCCAAAAGTGGTCTACAACTTCGGCAATTAGGCCTAATTAGGCCACTTTTACAAAGCACCTATATGGGTTTCTCACCCCAAGTCGCCAATTTGTTTTTCTGAGGGTTAGGTAGGCTACATAAGGTCTGAATATCCCAGTTATCAAGATTGGGGTGATGCCCTAGTCACCTCTTTTCAAAACCCTTCCTCTATCTAGCCAATTCAACCAAAGAAATAGAAAGTTCACTCTAGGCTCCCTTAAATCCAGTCAAAACACCATTGCTTTGCTTTGCACCCACCACAATCACTCAGAATATGCTAAAATCCTCATATTTACTGATTTCTTCTTCCAATGGTGCCCTATGTCTCAAATTGCCAATTTGGCATACAAACCCTCCAAAAATGGCTCTGACTTTGTCCAAACTCCAAGAGATTCGACCAAACTAGGTTAACAGGCAGTTCTTACAAAAATGGCTAACTTTGTCCAAACTCCATGGAATTCGACCAAACCGAATGCAAATGAAAGAAGAAGCGATGCTCTATCAAACGTATTTGGATTTCACACCATTTCCAGGCCGTACACGCTGCAACCATAGGGAAAACAATGAAATGGCAGAAAATATTGTTTTTTTTTTTAATTTAGATTTCATCAAATCTTCTTTCAACAACACCTACCTCGAAGTTTGTGAGGTTTTTTAAACATGTACCAACTGAATTCCAACGGTCTACAACTGAAATTCAAAAAGATGACCGTTCATCTTGCATTCTAACCAAAATTGTCATTGTTGCAAAAGCAACTTTACAACATTTTTGACAAAGTTGACAACATTAACCAAACTGACTCCAAATGACTCAACTATATCCAAAAATGGTCCTAATAGACCTTATTACATCAAAATTGACTCAAAACACCTAAACTTTAACACTAGACCCCCCTAATTGCAAAAAGGCGACCTTGGTGCTCTTACACCACATAATATCATCAGTAGGATAATAATGATGTGAAGGACAAACGATTCATTTTAGCATGTACTCAAATAACTGTTGGAAGCTTCCTTTTACTTGTGAATCCATTTGTCTAGTTTGCATGTTAATCAATAAGTTCTTTACTATAAAACTGTGTATGTTTAATTGCATTAACATTTTGGGTCAAATTTTGTGATTCATGATCAGGGTGGGGAACAAAATATGGGATGATTTGCAGATTTAGTTCAATGAAAAATTTATGAAGCATTAAAAAATGCTTAGGAAAAGAAAAATGATGTTTTTTTTTAATGTGTGAGAGAATATAAATTAAGGCTGGGGAATGTATTGAAATGGCATAGGAAGAAGAGTTAGAAGCTCCAATATTCTATTTAGTCCATCATTCATCTTCTAAACTTGTACATTCTACATTCCATGGATTTATAAAGCCTTTCAACCTATTAACTACCCAAACCATTAACTACTAACACAAGTAAAAAACTAATGTCTACACATTCTATGTCATGCACTAATATTTGAAGAGGGGACTGGTCAAAGGAAGCAAAGCAAAAGAAAAAACGTCTTTTTTAATTAATTATTATTATTATTTTTTATTGGGTTTCTTTGCCCTAATACTTTTAAATTGCAAATACACATAGCAAAATGCATGAACAATTGGGCATAGTAAATAAAAATGGAAACCTTGATGGTAAAAGGAATCATAATAGGAAGATCAAATTGAATAAAACTTAAGCTTACATATTAAATTAAACTCGTGAATAAGTTTAAACATTTATACTATGAAACTCGACAAAGTATTTGGCTTAGTGAAGTTCAATACACTAGGTTTCAACATGCCACAAGCTCACGGGGGAGATTTTCACCTATTGTAGGCTTTGGAATGTATACCATTAATAGACAGATTAACTAGCTCCATGGGTACAATTTATGGCCCTTCCTACAACTTTAGTTTGAGCTTTAATCCCCCTTTCCACCTTAATACATTGCATTGCACAAACCACATGGTTATTTTCCAACATTGGTAGAGTATACTCGTCGATAACTTTGAGCATGTGTCTAAGAGGAGAAATAGTCAAACTTTTCATTACTAGATTTGTGTTTTGACAAATCTAGTAAGAAGGTATCCTCAAAACAACTTTTTGATTGCTCCAAAGGAAGAAGGTATCCTATCATCCAATTCATCTTCCAAATCTAGTTTTGGATGCAAAAAGAAAGTTGCCAAACTTTAATGAACCTCACATCAACCACAACTTCTTGTTTTCATTAAAAGTTATCTATAATAATGCCTCTCAATTGTAGCTAATCATTATAACACAAACCATTCGACTTAAGCACAATTCTTGCTACCCTATTGCATTTGTATGCTAAGTTTATTTTATATATAGTGAGATCCACCACACTAATTTTTAATCTACTACATATGTTTTCATTCTCTTTCTTATCTATCACATTAGGTTAAAATATATAATGCTGCCATAGAAATAGTGTAGATCTCCAATCTGGAAAGAAGGTTCAAACAAATAAATATGGAAGAAGAAAGAAGGTTGAATTAGTTCAAATGAATATGGAGGAAAGAAAGTTGACATTGTTCAAATGAATATGGGGGAGGAAAGAAGCTTGAAACAAATTTAAGAGATGGGGGTGGTACTATAGAAGGATAGAAAAAGCTAGGGAAGCCTCATTCATCTCCTACCAAAAAATTGTAGAATCACAATCAAAGGGAACGATAGATAGAGCACTATTGAATAACAATGACACATTAGAGCAACTACCCATCCTTGAAAAAACCTAAAGGAAATTTATTGTAGATGATGGAACAATTAAACAAGTATGAAGATTCAATTGATTTGGATAGGGGAGGACTTAGAAGCATTCATGCTTAGCTAGGGAATAAAAGTAGGGGTGTTTCACCAAATGATTTCCTAATTTAAGAATACATTTTGAATTGGCTCTATCCAAATTGAAGGTCACCATTGATGATGTGAGGGATCAATAATTCTATTCCTAAATTGAAACCTATGAATTTTAATGTGGAGTATTTAGATGATAAGCTAGGTAGGAGTGTAAGTCCACAAAAAGGATGGAATTTTGGAAACTCTTAAATTATAAGAAATGAAGAAAAGAGTAGGAAACATGATATAAGCAAATTCTTTAAGATATGGAATGAGCCATTGATACACTAGAAGCATTTGAATAAGGATATTATAATTCCACATTGTTTGATGAGATTCCACTATCTAATGAAGAGTAGCAAGAGTTGCATTGGTTAAAATGAAAAGATTTTATGAAAGAGGTGATCCCCTCAACCTTGTGCCAAGTAAAGCAAGAACTGTTCCTCCAAAAGATATTTAATGTTTACTTTTAAACATAGGAAAATACAAGAAGACAATGTGTGTTGTTATGTGAAGAATTTTTGGAGAAGAGATATTTGACAATGACAGATAAAGGCAGAGTGAGGCACATGATAAAATGATAAGATGTTGTAAGTATGGCGAATTTGCCAAGAAGGTAAAGGGAAAAGGATTGAAGGAATCAAGGGAAAACAAGGAAGACATAAGAAAGAGTGAAGGGAAAGCCTCATTAAACAAAATTAATTAGAGGCACCTGTCACTCGAATAATAGAAAATAATAAATTCAAACTGCGCATTTTTTTAAAAGATACCAAGGAAGCTACCAAACAACATTATCCTTTAGTCTACCTATAGGAGTGGAGTTAGAGATAATGAAAAAAAAGTTGTGACTTCATTGGCACTCAAAGAGACAAAGCCCTTAACCAATATATGAAAGAGAGACCCTTGCATGACAAAGAATGAGTTGTGTTGAAGGAATAATTTCAAAAAAAAGTTCTTTTGAGGTAACATTAAATAATGTCAACTCGAAATGAAAAAAATAATTTGAAGGAAGGGAGAAATAATAAGAGTTTGGTTAACAATTAAAAGGAGTTGTAAGGAGAATAGAACCATTGATGAGAAACAAAGAATAGAATGAGTTGTATTTGAACACTGCTTGATATTAGAGCGTCTCTAGATGGCATAGTTTTTAACACCTATGTAGAGGCAATGGATTTGGCATCTAGAATTTAGGTGAACCTTAGAGAAGGTAAAATGAGAAAATTAAGAGCAAAAAAATAAAATCTAAAATTGGAGTTAGAACAACTAAAGATAAAACAAGAAATTTTGTCAAGGGGGGACAATTAAATGGAGGTATCACACATTTAGACGAAGAAAATTTGGTGTACTTCCTACTTGAATGAAGGTCATTTAAGGATTGAATGTCCAATGTTGCAAGGAAAGAAAAGATGTGTAACATTAAGGCTAGAGTTTAAAAACCTTTTAGAATTTTTTTGGTTAGTGGGAAAATAGGTTTTGATGGGGCCTCAGAACCCTTTACAACAAGAGGCATCCAACACATAGTTTGGGAACAACAAAATAGTAGCCAAAAAGATAGGCTACTGCAAAACCACTTCATTGTCACATGCCGAACACAACCAACAACAAAAACATTTGAACCCAATATGCCAACAAAATAAATAAGAATGGCCAATGCACCACACTAGACCCTTGCTAACACTCAGAGAACCCAAAACTTGGGTTTGGGAAAGGCACAAGCATGTTTAGGATGACCATTTTTCCTTCTATGGAAAATCTTTCATGAAATTTCATCCTTGAAAGGTTCAAATTGAGGGGAGAGGGGAGGGATATCCTTTGTTGCCGCCAAAGGCAATAAAATAGGAATTTTTAGTTTTACTTGAAGCATCCAAAGACAGATTATCCCTATATTTGATTCTTGGCGTCAAAGAATCTAAAGGTCGAATGGTTGAAGGGTCCATGGAAGATAATCCATCATGAGGCAGTGGAACCACCGTCAGGGGGGGCGTAGTACGGTGGAACCGCACCGCTGATATACCAGCCGCAGCGAAAACAAATAAAAGTGCCCACACCCAACAAAAACAAATAAAAGTGCCCACGCCCAACCAAAGACACTATCGCGAGGGAAAAAGAGATTACAGACGGGCATAAAGAGAAGGTGGCATAACTACCTCAGGCAGTAGAAGACAAAAAGAAAGAACAAGCGAAATGTATTCAATAGGACAAAGGCAGTGGAAGAGGAATTTGTAGAAGAGCATGGATAAAATGGCAAGGGTTTTACCTTCAAGGGTGAGGGTTGCCGGTAGCAGCAAAAAGAAGCCACCACCGGGGAAAGCAACAGCCAGGGTTACAGCCAACACAGTTATATTCGAGGGAGTTAATGGAGGAGAGTGCAAGAGGTGGTGGCAGCAAAACCCTAACAACCATGAAGTAAAAAATTGGCTAAGGAAGGCAGGAGTGCATTGGGTGGTTCAAATGTCGTTTTTTCAGATCAAGAAATTTGAGCCACCGATGCGGACAATGATAGCAACATTCGACTGCACCACCAGGACAAGCACTTTTCGAGTATATGAAGCACACAATCATAGTCTCCTTGATGACAACCGACTTCACCAGGGTATTTGGCATACCCGGGAGGAATGGGAAGAAAGTAGATATGAAGACGCAAAAGATGAATGCAGACCAGAAAGAACATTAGATACGCATGGTCTCCAGAAATATTACATTAGCGGAATTGGATTCCATAGCCAAGGCCACTAAGGGGAGAGGGATGAAGAAATATTTTATGGCAAAAGGGCCATGGAACCGCATCATGGACGTGGTCAAGAGCAGGTTGACGGGGTCCAGATGGGCATCGGACATAACGCTCCCACAAATCATCCTAATGAATGGGTTGATGAATGGAATAGAGTATGACTGGGCATTAGTACTGGCACGTTGAGAGGGCTCGGTTCACCACAGAGGGCTCAATTCACTGCCGAGAGGGACCAGTTAGCAGCAGAGTTGGAGGCCACCAGAAGGGAGAAGATGACCTTGAGTACGAGTTTGGTGCAGGCTAGAGAGACCATGGATGGGAAGGAGAAGTAGGTACTGGAGGCTGCCAGGATGGTCAAGCTTGCCATAGAGAACAGGAAGATTGCGGAGCGAGACTTGAGGATACAGACACAGCAGGTGTGTGACCTGCGAGCACAGCTGGCATCAGCATCTTCCTCAGCCCCACCACCTACTGATTCGGGGATGCTTTCTCAACCACCTTCTTCTTCTATTACTTGATTTTGTCCTCGATAGTCATGTATGTCATCCCTTTTTTGTTTGAGTCGTCAGGAGATGACTTCTTTTTTGGGGGGATGATGTAGTCGGGAATAATCGATTATGTTATAGGGTCGTCATTATGTTATGTCATCATCGGTAATTGTGTGTTATGGGAGTCAATTAGTTCACCCGAAGGGCAGTTAAATGCGATGCTTGCTTGCACCCCCTTGGGTATTACATATTGTATCTTATTCCCTCGAGAAATCATCATTGTAACTGGGGACTATATGAAGGAAAATATACTTGTTTCTTTGGAGTTATAAGACCTATCTTATGGAATACTAGCATCTCTTATTCTCTGCTGTGCATTTACCTCTTATGTTTCTGAAATAGTTTCCATAAGCGAAACAATAAGATATTATGGCCCCTAGGACCAAGTCCTTCAATGCCTCCTCGAAATTAAAAAATTCCCAATCATCAAATTCACTCAATGGATATTTTTCTATCAATTTTCCTCACCTTTCTTGTAACAAGAGCTAGGGCAAGATGAAACCAAGTTTCAAATAGAAAAGCATCTCCTACATTGAAAGGGGGACCCTCATTCCTAACTGTTTGATTCCATCTATCCCGAACATGTAGAATAATATTCATAGGTAGATCCATAGAGGTGTTAATCTCAACTGGAATGTAGTCATTGAGTATTATTGGCCATGGTTTATTGTCATAGCATCACCCTATAAAAAATCACCAAGAGAATTTTCGATAGATTCAAAACAAGAAACTTCTAAAAATTGGAGAAGACTGGGAAGTCCGACCGTAATATGGAAAATACTTAAAGATCCTATAAGTGGGTCAAGGGAAAGAAACTAAGGTTTAAGAGAGAGGGAATTCTTTCTCCACATCTAAACCCCACTATCCAACACTCGAATCCTATCATAATCAATTGAAAGGATGCCATAAAAATCCCTTAACACAGGGATAGAGTTCAATCCTACCCTTAGTGAGGGGTTTGCAAGTCTCAAAGTATCATTTGTTTTTGCATAGGAAGGGAATGCCAAAAAACATTAAATCTACATATGGCATCATGATTTCTAAAGTGTTCTTCACTATCTAACACTTATTGCCCTTTAGTAACAATCGAGGGGGATGAAAAGAAGGAAAAGGGTTTACCCTATTGAGAGAGGCTAACAAAACCTAATGAAATGTGAGAACCACCATCTAGGATACCATATTGCACAAATTTAGCATAAGAAACTTAGTACCACCAACGCTAGGGCTGAAAGAATGTGCCATATGGCCTCAGTGTTGAGAATGGGTGTCTCAAACTTACTAGTTGATATCTCCATCAAATTGCATTTGGTTTTTGTAGAGGCCATTTTTTCGATAAGACTCTTTCGGTGTCTTGGCAAATATGAGCATAGAAGCATTTTGGTGTGACCTTGGAGTTCGGCAAGATTCTCTAAGCAGCTAGCCAAAGTCTCTTCTTTCTCCGATGAAATTTAGTTTTGGTGAGACCTTGGAATGGTTTGGGCAAAATCAGGCATTTCTGTGTGAGATTCAGTTTTGAGAAGACTTTTCTAGCCGCTGGTCGAAGTTATGATTCTTGCTGATAATGAGCATATTGGTCAGACTTTGCTGGAGTTTTGGCGACATCAACCATAGAAGTATTTTCGATGTAACTTATGGTCTCGGTATGTCACTCCCAAGGATTAGCCGAAGTCATAGTGTTTCATTGACAAGGCCAACTTTGATATAACTTTAGGTGAGTCTTGGAGACAAGCGACATTTCAGTATAACTCATGGTTTCGGTGTATTTCCCAGTAGTTAGCCAAAGTTATGTTGCTACACCAATAAGGTCTATTTTGAAGTATCTTTGGCGACGCCTTCACGAAAAACGAAGATTTCGGTGTAACTTGGGATTTCAGTAAGTCATCTAAAGGAGTTCACGGTAGTCTTATTTCATGGTGATAAGACCAATTTCATTGTAGCGTGTGTTCAGTCTTAGCGACACAGGGTTTTCAATATGACTTAAGGGTTTGATAAGACTTTTCAAGAAGGATGTTGAAGACATACTCTTGGCAGATAAGACCATGTTGATAAGACAGGAGGATTGTTTGGGTGATATAGTTGTTTTCGATGAGACATTGAAGTTTGCTAAGAGCAGGTGAACCTCTTGCCAATAATTATTGAGACTAAGGTGGGACCACAATGTGACTTGTTTTGACCTGTTGAGGTGGATGCCGATGGTTGGTCTAAGCTGGAGTATGAGGAACACGGTTGGAGCCATGAGGAAACTGAATCAAACTATTTCTGAGTAGAGATTCAAACAGTCAATAGAAATGGTTGCAGAGGTTAATCAATTAATGGATAGATGGTCGATTGGTGGTTCAGTTGGATGCTGAATGTGATGAGTTGTAGAGAAATTTGAGACTTTGATTTGTGGATTGAATACAATCTGATGTTTGTAATGTTTCCTAAATGGAGACTAGAACGGAGCAATTGGTTTTCATCTTGTATGTAATCAATGTTACTGTAATACAAGTGACTTTCTTTGGTGTGTGGTTTTTCCACCCGTAAGGGTTTTCCCATGTGAAATCTGGTGTTCTTTGTGATTGTGTATCTTTGTTGTTTGCTTTCTTATTTAATTGTTGTGAATCTTAATGACTGTAACTGGAATTGAGATACATCTTTTCTTCTCTCCTCTAAGAAATTGACATTTTGGAAAGTGTTTCCACACTATGGTTTCCTTACAAGTGGTATCAGAGCCTGGCCAGTTGTGTTATCCTTATGGGTAGGATGAATTTTTTGTGTTAATTCTGCAGTGGGAGTTTTGCAGAGAGTTGGTGATTGAAATTGAAGATTGAAGATGGTGAGCACTTCAAGAAGAGTGGACATTGAGAAATTCAATGATGGCAACTATGAGCTATGGAAACCCAAGATGGAAGACCTGCTAGTGGATAAAGACCTTTGGGTTGCACTATCTGGAACTAAACCATCAAGCATGAAACAAGAAGATTGGGATCTTGCAGATAGGAAAGCCAAAGGGCTGATTAGACTATATCTTGCAGACTCTATTCTATTGAATGTTCATGAGGATAAGACAATAGCTTCTCTGTGGAAGAAACTTGGTGACATTTATTAGGGAAAGTCTCTGGTAAATAAGTTGCTCCTAAGGAAGAAGTTGTAATCCTTCAAGATGAGCGAAGGTACATCTATGGTAGACCATTTGAATTCTTTCAACATGATTGTTGCACTGTTAACTTATGTGGGAGTAAAGATTGAGAATGAGGATCGCTATATGCTTATGTTGTGTTCCTTGCCTAACACTTGGGATCATCTGGTGATGTCTATTGGAAGTACAACAACCACCTTCAAAGTGGAAGATGTGGTTGCTTCGTTGTTCTCTAAAGATGCATGGAGGAAGTCTTTTGAGATGGCTAAGGAGGCTCTTGTTGTTCGAGGCAGATTAAAGGAGAAAGGCAAACAAAAGGACAAGAAGTCCAAATCCAAATCAAAGGAGAGATCAAAGTCTCCTAGGAAGAAGTCCAAGGTGAAGTGCTAGAATTGTGGGTAGTTTGGCCATATCCGAAAGGATTGCAAGGAGGAGAAAAAGAAGAAGAAGAAGATCTTTTCTGACAGTGAATCTTCTCATAGTGATGCAGATGTCTTCATTGTTGCCTTGGAAACTCAGACAACAAATAATGTCTGGTTGATTGATTCAGGTGCATCATTCCACATGACATCACATAGAGAATGGTTCTCAAAGTATGAGGAATATGATGGTGGAAAGGTGTATCTGGCGAGTGATTCAACTCTTGAAATTGTTGGCTGAGGAAGAGTCAGAATTCAGTTTCCTAATGGAAGAATTAAGGGAATTGATGTCGTAATGAACATATCGGGGCTGGCTCAAAATTTGCTTTTTGTTAGTAAGCTGAATGATATTGGTGTGCATGTTACATTCTCGGGTGGTGGCTGTAAGATGACTAGAGGTTCCATAGTGTTGGATAAGGGTGCATGAGTTGTTACTTTGTTCAAGATGGATGCACAATTTGTTCAATGTAATAGTGCCTCTGGAAAATCTGAAAAAGCTACTTGGAAAGAGAACATTGTAAGCTCAATGGAGGCCAAACTTCCTAATGATAAAAAAATGTTACTGCATAATAGGCTCGGTCACATAGGAGAGAAGATCTTAAAATCTCTGAAAAATAAAAACCTGGTAAAGGGGCTTACTGATTACAATTTTGAAATCAAATTTTGTAAACATTGCATGTATGGAAAGAAACATTGTGTTTCCTTTTACTACAATCCTCATAAATCTTTTGGTTTGTTGGATTATGTTCACTCTAATGTATTTGGTCTAGTTAATGTTCCTTCATTATCAAATTCTAGATATTATGTTTCTTTCATAGATGATTATTCGAGAAGGGCATTTGTGTATTTTCTGAAAAATAAATCAAAAGTGTTCAGTCGGTTGAAATAATTTAAAAAATTCGTTGAGAATCAAACTGGTAGAAAAATTAAATGTAGATAAGGACTTACAATGGCTGTGAGTTCTGTTTTGCAGAATTTGACCAATTTTGCAAAGATCATGGAATTAAAAGGCACAAGACTACACATGACACTCCACAGCGAAGTGTAGTTGCTAAAAGGTTGAATAGAACATTGATGGAAAAGGAAAGAAGAATGTTAAGTGATGTTGGCCTGGAGTAGAAGTTTTGGGTTGAGGCTGTGTCCACGACATGTTATCTACAAAATAGATCTCCCACTTCAACGTTGGTAGACAAAACGCCTATGGAAGCATGGTCTAGTAAGAAGCCTTCTCTAAGAAATATTTGTGTCTTTGGCTATGAGGCATATGCATATGTGTCTGATCTAAATAGATCCAAATTGGAAAACAAAGATGTTAAGTGTCTTTTCATTGGCTATGGCTTGGGTGTGAAAGGATACAAGCTTTGGAATCCTATGACTGAGAAGGTGTTGTACAACATAAGTGTGATCTTCTGAGAGTTGAAACCTACCTTAGTTGATCTATAGTCTAAAAAGACAAAGAAAGAGGAAGCAGAAGTTCAAATTCCTCTAACTCTTGAAAAGGAGGAACTTCAAACTCCATGTGGACTTGAAAGAGAGGAGAGATCAAGTAGCTCTGAAAGTTCTAATCAAGAAGAAGAACAAGAGCCTCCACCTCAACCATTGAGGAGGTCTACACGAGAGAGAATACAACCTGATAGGTATGGTTATTCAATGTTGGATTCAAATTGTGCCTATGCTTTGATTACTAAAGCTGATGAGCCTAGGACTATGAAAGAGGCAATACAAATGCCTGATTCAGATTCCTAGTTGGAGGCCATGAATGAAGAAATGGCTTCACTGAAGAAGAATGAAACCTGGAATCTAGTGCCCTTGCTTGAAGTTAGAAAACCAGTTGGCTGCAAATGGGCATTTCAAAAGAAAATTGGTCTGGATGGTAGTGTGAAAAAGTACAAAGCTAGGTTGGTTGCGAAAGGTTATTCCCAGGTAGAGGGAATTGATTATGGAGAAATCTTTTCTCTTGTAGAAAATTTGACATCTATTAGATTTGTTCTGTCACTTTCAACAACATATGACTTTGAGATCAAGCAGATGGCTGTGAAGACAACGATCCTTCATGGAGACTTGAAGGAAGAAATATGTATGTCCCAGCCTGAGCATATGGTGGTACAAGGTAAAGAATCCTTGGTTTGAAAATTAAAGAAATCTCTTTATGGTTTAAAATAGTCACCTAGAATGTGGTACTAGAAGTTTGACACCTTTGTGTTGTCACTGGGATTTGTAAGATCAAAATATGATCATTGTGTGTATTACAAAACTAAAAATGGTCGTGTTCTTATCATTGCTCTGTATGTGGATGACATGTTATTCATTGGGAATGATAAGGGTATTATTTCTGATTTAAAAATCTCAATTAACATATTTTAAAATGGAAGACTTAGGTGCAGCTAGGTATATTTTGGGGATGGAAATCAATAGGGATAGGAAAAGTAGAAATCTTTGGGTCAATCAGAGCAAGTACATCAGTACTGTCCTTGAGAGGTTTAATATGTCAGATTGCAAGCAGTTGGTTGTTCCGGTATTACAAGGAACAAAACTTTCTATTGAAGATTGTCCAAGATCTTCTACTGAGATGGAGGACATGACCAAGGTGCCTTATGCAAATGCAGTTGGCATCCTGATGTATGCAATGGTTTGTACGAGGTCATACATTGCCTAAGTAGTGGGATTAATGAGCCATTTTATGGCAAATCCAGGAAGAACACATTGGGATGTTGTGAAGAGAGTGTTTAGATATCTGGAAGGTACTTCTCAATATGCTTTGTGTTACCATGGAAACTTGGTTGGATTGCAGAGAACCGTCAACAGTCAGGGATATGTGGATTCTAATTGGGCAGGGGACATTGATATCAAAAGGTCCACTAGTGGATATGTATTCATGTTGAATGGTAGTACAATCAATTGGATGATCAAGCGACAAGCTGTAGTCACTTTGTCTGCTACAGAGGAAGAGTACATGGTAGCAACTCGTTCCTGTCAAGAGGCTATTTGGCTTAAGGTTTGTGTTTTGATGTTGGGTTTAATGCAAGTTAGATTTCTATCTGTTGTGACAGTTGGAGTGCCATTTGTTTGGCAAAAAATCCATTTCCATGCCAGGATGAAACATGTTGATGTGCAATATCACTTTGTTCATGACATGGTGGAAGATGGAAAGGTTAATCTAGAAAAGGTGGATACTCTGAAGAATGTTGCAGATGTGTTGACAAAGCCTATGAGCACAACTAAGTTCAAATGGCGTGCTAAATCTATGGGTCGTGGAGCCCATGATTCTCTTTAGTCTTGTATGTTCAAGAGACCAATAAGCTCTTCCTCTAGTTGATATCTCCATCAGATTGCATTTGGTTTTTGTAGAGGTCATTTTTTTTATAAGACTCTTCCAATGTCTTGGCGAAGATGAGCATAGAAGCATTTCGATGTGACCTTGGAGTTCGGCAAGATTCTCCAAGTAGCTAGCCGAAGTCTCTTCTTTCTATGATGAACTTCTGTTTCAGTGAGACCTTGGAATGGTCTGGGTGAAGTCAGGCATTTCGGTGTGAGTTTTTGGTTTCAGGAAGACTTTTCTAGCCACTGGCCAAAGTTATGATTCTTGCCAATACTGACCATATCGGTCAAACTTTGCTGGAGTCTTGGCGACATCAACCGTAGAAGTCTTTTCGATGTAACTTATGGTTTCGGTATGTTGCTCCCAAGGATTACCCAAAGTCATAGTGTTTCACTGACAAGGCCGAGTTTGATATAAGTTGAGGTGAGTCTTGGCGAAAAGAAAAATTTCGGTATAATTCATGGTTTCGGTATTCCTTTCCTAGCAGTTAGCTGAAGTTAATATGTTGTTACACCGATAAGGTATATTTCAAAGTATCTTTGGCAAAGTCTTGGCAAAAATGAAGATTTTAGTGTAACTTGGGATTTCGGTAAGTCATCCGAAGGAGTTCACCGTAGTCTTATTTTATGATGATAAGACCGATTTCGTTGTAGTGTGTGTTCACTCTTGGCGATAAAGGGGTTTTGGTATGAGTTAAGGGTTCGATAAGACTTTTCAAGACGAATGTTGAAGACATACTCTTAGCCGATAAGACCATGCCGATAAGACAAGAGGATTGTCTGGGCGATACAGTTATTTTTTATGAGACATTGAAGTTCGCTAAGAGCATGTGAACCTCTTGTTGATAACTGTTGAGACTAAGGTGGGACCACAATGTGACTCGTTTTGACCTGTTGATGCGGATGTCGATGGTTGGTCTGAGTTGGAGTCTGAGGAACATAATTGGAGCCATGAGGAAATTGAATCTAACCGTTTTTTAGCAAAGATTCAAACCGTCTGTAAAAATGGTTGCAGAGGTTAATCAGTTTGTGGATGGATGGTTGATTGGTGGTTTTGTTGGATGCTAAATGTGATGAGTTGCAGAGAAATTTGAGACTGTGACCTGTGGATTGAATACAATCTGATGTTTGTAATGTTTCCATAACAGAGACTAGGACAAAGCAATTGGTATGTATCTTGTATGTAATCAATTTTACTATAATACAAGTGACTTGCTTCCGTGTGTGGGTTTTTCACCTATAAGTGTTTTTCCATGTGAAATATGGTTCTCTCTATGATTGTGTATCTTTGTTGTTTACTCTATTATTTTATTGTTGTGCATCTTAATGACTGTAATTTGAATTGAAATACATATTTGCTTCTCTCCTCTAAGAAATTGGCATTCTGGAAAATGTTTTTGTACTCTGCTTTCCTTACTCTTATGAATATAGGTGCTAGCATGGAAATTCATCTTTTGCAACACAATATGAAGTAGGGTCCATGACTAGAATAACACTTGAATCGGTACCAAGGAGAGAATTAGGCTTAGGCAGGGATACCAATGAGAGCAACATTTGGACATGGTGGGAAAGAGTTAATTTGAACTAGACTTAAGGGTTCATGGAGGAGATATAGGAGCCATGTTTTTCAATTAAAATTTAGTTCTTGGATGTATATAACCTTTCAGAAAGTTGAAGAGTGATTTTTAAGGACTTTTTGGAAAAAAGGATGAAAATGAGGCTAGTTGCTATCCTTTATTATTATTTTGACTAATAGAAGAGCATGAGCCTTGTTGTAGCCACATGGGTAAAGAAAATGCACCTATTTATAGCTCAACATTATGGCTATTGCCAACCAAAATGAAGAGAATTAAATATTAATCAATTAAATACAATAAGTAGTGCCTTACATCTAAGATGAATTCTCATCTATTAGCTACCAAGATGACTATTCACTAGTTCAAAACATAAAATACCACAATTGAAAACAATAAAGGAGTGTTGTGGTCATATGCTTACATGTACTTAGTTTGACCACTATACCAATTAATGTAAAGTTGAAATAAAGAAGACTTGGATTTTCCAATAACAAATGATTCATTCAAATATCTTAGAGAAACCCAATATTATTAAAATTACTAACACTTACCAAGGGTGAGGAATTATCAAGGCCAAATGTGGTAAGAGGAGTGAAAGTAATAATGAAAGTATTGAAGAGAAACCTTGAAATGTTAGGAAATGCAAAAGAAAGGAGGGAAAAGAGAAACTTCCTTGACAAAGAAGAAAACATAGAAAAATAGTATTCAAAGAAGAAATAATTATTGTGTTATGGTGGTGGAAATGAGAGGATTCACAAGTTCACTTATGTAAACAAGGAATAACACTTATTTCCAATTAAGACACATTAAAAGAGGAAAAATAGGATTTAATAGGTTCAACCTTAGATTTGTGAATGAAAGGGTTGAGCACAAATTGAATATCACTTTCCCCTTTTTTGTTTGAGTTGAAAATAAGTAATTAAATATGAGAACTAGGGTTGATGATATGAAATTGACAAAGATCATCATGCACAAACCTATTTTGTACGTATATACAAACAAGCAGAGAACCTATGACAGAAATCTGGGTTTGATGTCTAGGACATTGGTGATATGAATCTGTGTCCAAGGTTGCCAGATGTGAACAAATGAGATGTTTTCAAAATAAGGATGTTCCTTTGAGTATCTCCCTAAAAATTCACTAGAAAAGTGTCAAACATTATTCATCGATTGCCATTGTCTAGGGTTTCCCGATTCTTCAAAATCAGGTACTGTGTGTTTGTCTCATCTTAGATCTATATTTTTTGTCTCCATATCTTGCCACCTTCATACACAACATAGCAAAAATGGTGTTGTGTTGATAGGGGTTTTCCTAGGTCTAACCCCAAGTAACCCTTGATTGAAATAGAGAAATTGAAATGGAAAGCTATGAATTTAAAAGTTGAATATTATACCTCGAGCTTGTTGTAGTGGATAATGGTGATGATTCAATTCTGTTTGAATGTGAACACAAGTGTTGATGCAATGCATGACATGACAAGACAAGACATAAATGAATTAATCATATAAACATGCTTGCATGAAGATTGTTGCAACTTGTTGCTCCATAATTCTTATATTTGAGGAATGATTGAAGGATATGGTGGTATGAAAACCTGCTTGATGGATGCTTGTGGATGGATGGATTTTGTGGATGTATGAAAAATGAATTGAAAATATGCTCTTATATAGGGTTCTCAAGGTATTTTTTAAATTAGGCCAACATACAATGGTCATATTAAAGTATTAGGATCAAGGATCAACTATTAGGAACAAACATATTTCAAAATGGACCCCTTTTGGAGGGAAAAGGGTTTCTAGTGTTCTTGTCCACCTAAAAAAGGGTCGAGACAGAGACCCAGATCACTATGTGATCATAGGATGACGTTTTTGTGGTAAAAAGGCCAAAAATATGCTTGGATAAGAGCTTGGAGAAGACACACTAAGGAATGGGCACAAAAAGGAGTGTAAAACTGTGAGGGGTTAAAATTTACAACCCTACAATTGGAAAAAAAATGTGTAGCGTATTATAAGAGGAAAAATAAAGTATTAGTTACTACCCATAGTGGGACCTATACCACAAAAAGGAAAGTCATCCAAGAGGACTCTGAAAAAGAGGATGAAGAGTTTCCAACAACACTAGGCCAAGACCTTATTGTGCATAAGGGCCAAAAAGGTCCTTAAGAAAGAAATAAAGAAAAAGTTTGTTGTAGAACACACATTTTAAATAAAGAATCTCAATTATTAAAAATTAACCAACTTTGTAGAATAAAATAACATAATGGAGAGAAATAAAAAGCATCTCAAGATTGAAGGCACTAATAGCACTATAACTAAAATCATGTATTCACCCAAGGAGATAGAGTAATAAATCACAAAGGAGTATTGGGGTATGACTAATTCACAAATACATATTAAAAATTACATACAAATTTGGGATAATTTTTGTCACACAATCTTGCACCCTTCACTTAGCTATTAATTTAACAACCATGTGACATATGGAAACTTTGTTGGGCCTGTGGGTTGCCTGCAGGTCGAAGTGAAACTCCAGAGAGGTCTAGTTCCCTTAGATTCTCACCTAAAACTACTTGACTTGTTGGGGAAAAGGGAAAAGGAATAGCATAAAATGAAACCAATACTACTAAGGTAATGCACGAAACTAACTTCAAACCTATACTGTTGTTTTAAACTCACAATATAATCAATAACTTGAGCTATGGTATACACAGCTCAACATTTCATTTGACTTTACAAAAATGTTTCAAGACTAGGTTCAATATGTCAAGGACGTCATTTAAAAAGAAGTAGAAATTCTATCACAATGTAAACTTTCTCCTTAACTAATTAAACATTAGTTATGACTTGCAATAGTACATATTTTATGCATAAAGGCAAAAGAAATAAGATGGAAACCAAAGGGAAAATTACTTCACCATAAGATTACATAAACTATCTTGTATTTTTTCACAATAAACAATGACGAGAAAAGATAAAATAGATTCTTTTATTGATCAAAAGTGTTTTCAGGAGTACATAATTTGAAAATACAAAAGAACCTTGTTTCAAGTTACAAAGTATGCATATGACAACAAGAGATAACTTGAAAAATGAGCCTAAGGTTGAGTTCTATAATGTACAATAGCATGTTACCATTTACAACACGTGTGGAGAAGAGAAAGATACTAAAGACGTGTTAGTTGATTTTGCTAAGTAAAATTCCCTTGGGTGTCCAACTAATGTGTCTGTATTTTTCAACCTTCAAAAGTGTCCCAAAAAGGTGGAAAGATGAAGAAACGTCTCCTTCCTTGACTGCTTCATTGATGAGGCTCGTCATTTGGCTCCTTGATGCTCTCAACTAGTTGCAATTGCCTCAAAATTTCACCCTATATTTCCTCATCAATTGGCCAAGTCAACAAACTACCCCTAGATATATTGATGGAAACTACAAAAATGATTGCATTTCTAATCCAATTCACCAAACCAGTTAAGCAATCCAGCCAATTTTGGTAGCAACTCACTTCACTATTTGCAATATTTTAATGCTTCAACTTTTGTCGACCTTTGTTTGGAAATCATTAAAACTTTGTTTCTGAGACCTCGTTATGAACAAGTGTTTTCCAATTCTGATCACAATGGTGTTCTAATTAGCTCAACAAAATTCATATTTTTATCCTGCAAGCACTTGCAGTTCTTAGTCACAAAAGGTGGAAGCATGAGAAACTCATCTCTCCTTGTGCTTGATGGCATAAACAAGGCATATAAGCAATATGATGGATATCTCTCCTAGTGATGTCTCATGGAGAAAATTAATAATTATTTTCCTTATGGTGAAAGGGTAGCAATCATAACTAGTTCATTAAAGGTGATTCCCTGTATTTTTTTTTTTTTTATTTGATAAAATGCATGGAGTGTATAATATATTAATAATAGGACATTATAAGATAGGGATACATAGATAAAGTGATTGCACAAAAAATGGGAGCAAGGCTCAACCATTGAGGCAGTAGAATATAATTGGACAGTAGTAATATTCCTCTAGCACCTATAGATTTAGATTGAAAAAGGTGTTTCCCTGTATTAATCCTGTGAGTTTTTAGAACCTTCAATCACAACTGGTTTATTAAAGGTGATTCCCCATATTAACCTTGTGAATTTTTAGAAGCTTCACGATATCGATAGCAAAGAGGAAAATTTACATTGGCGAGTTCATCAAAGTTAGAAACCTTGGAATAAATAGTGATATTTTTTGAAATGCCAAAATAAAGTGATCTCAATAACCAGTAGTCACTTCAATCCAAATTGACAACTAAATTCATAAAAACCAATAAAACATGATTTGTATAAATTATTAAAGGATTCAAAGCTATTGAAAAAGTTATCATACTCTATTTAAGTGTTGATAGCATGTGATGATCTCATTATGTGATTATTTTCATAACTCATTAAGCATTTTGAAAATCCATTAGCCTTTAAATTAAATGAAATATTTTTCTTGGCATGTATTGATCATATATGAATATTCTAAAATGTTTTAAACTGCTTGAAGAAGCATATGCAAAACATGGAGTCACAACAAAACACTACAAAGAATTAAATGAAAAGATTGCAAGTTGTGCACAAAATGGTGGTAAATGCTCTAACTAATATGCATGCATAATGAAAAAGCTCAATGGTATAAGGGTTTTGTCAGATATTATTGTATACAATGGAATTGGAAGACTACACTATTGTAAAACCTAATAAAGACCCAACCACATAAAACCCTAATTCTACAATGAAATCTGTTATACACCAATGAAGAACCTAAAAAACATGCAAAACAACAATTATGAAAGATTATACCATCACATGCTCATTAGGGTTTGATCTCCATTATTTCCTATCTCCACTAATCTTGCTTGATGTTATGTTGCTCTCAGATTTTGTATTGTGCACAAGAGCTCAATAAAGACCAGATTGTGGTTGTGTAATTTAGGAGTATGTAGGTGCTTGATTGATTGATCAAATTTATGAAGGATAGAGAAAGGATCTTGTTTTATAGAGAGTACCCTAGAAGTGGAGGAATAAGATTAATAGGTGGAAGGATAAATGGTCGGCTCAGATTAGAAAGTGGGTATAAAAAAAAAAGAAAATATTAGAGAGGTGTTTAAAGGTACATTAAAAGATGAATGACAAGTGTCATAGAGGGAAAAAGCTAATGAATTAATTAAATATTAAGATTTATTTAATTAATAGAAGAAGTGGGGCCAATTAAATAAATAAAATATTTATTTAATTTAGGAAAAAAGATAATTTAAATAAATAAAAATATTTATTTAAATAAGGAAAGGCTAGAAGAGGATAAGTGAATTAATTAAATAAATAAAGATCAATTTAATTAATAAAAGGATTGAGATAAAATAATTAAATAAATAAAAATATTTATTTAATTAGGGTAGGACAATTTTAGGTGTCTACATTTTGCCCCGTTTTGAGATAATGTAGCTTGTTGCATTGTTTCAAAGAAAAATAAAGCACTGGTACAATAAGTTACCCCTAGTAAGGAAGACGACATGCCCCCTCGAGAGATTGGGTGAAAAAAATCAAAACAATCGGATAATCTCTTGAAAAGAAAAAGGCTTGAAAAGGCGAAGTGGGATGAAAAAGAAGGTGAAATGGTTGAAGATAGGTGAAAACACGGGCTTGAGGGATTACAACGATCATGGAGACTCACCATGAGAAGCTAGGGTTAGCACCCCTATAAATAGGACCTAGGAAGAGGAACCACCTCATTTGCATCCATCACTTTCATTGTTCGCGACACAAAGAAAATGAGAGCTAAAGAGCATGGTAGCAAAGCTAAGGTGAAGAGATTTCATTGATTCAAGCGTGTTTGATGACATGAGCGGCTTGAGGAGTAAAAAGAGTCGATATGTACCCTATCGTACTCTCAATTTCATGTATTTAACCCATCATGAATAGGGATAGAATGCATTTTTCCAAAAAAATAGTAGTTAGGAAAATATCAAAATCGCATATAGGTTGCATCTTAGCATATCTAGGTTGCATCTTAGCACATATAGGGTATTAGCGTGTCCATGGTCCAAGAAAATTTGTCTATGGCTTGCAAAAGTGTGTTTATGTTAAAAATGCATTTAGGGTCAATGTTGGCATGTTTGTGATGAACAGTAGTGCATATGTAGTCAAAGTGTGTATATGGAACTGATAAATGTGTCTGTGGTTTCTTGGCACATCTATGATAAACATGTGTATAAAGTAGAAGTGCATTTTTGCATTGTAAAACTGCGTATAGGGATTATTAGCATAATTGTGATAAACATAGGTGTGTTTATGGCCCCAATAAAGGCAAAACGGGTTGTCACTGTGATAAACAGGATGACCAATTGGATAAGTCATTAGATTGATGAAATTTGGTGAGCACCCTAGCAAGATGAGTTGCAAAGTGACTAATGAAGCCAATAAAGCTCATGAAGTCGTGAGATAGAACTGATAAAGCTCATGCAAGACTGACAAGATTTTGATGCTAACATGGGTATAATTATGATTGCAAACTAACTTAGCCCCTCTAAATTTGTGAGGAGTTTTTGAGGAGACTAAGGCCGCAATTGACAAAGGACGATCGTCTGACACTTGGAGTGCTAGGACTATGGCACACTACCTTCATGGCCGAGATTCAGATGATTCTTGGTTTTCTATCTGCACTAGCCAAGTGGTGGTACAGTGAGCACTGCACTTTCTACTTGCCTATTATGGAGATGTTAGTGACACTGGAGAATGTATACTATATTCTACACATCCCTATCCACGGGAACATGGTGGTCTATGACCGAGAGGGATTAGACATTAAGGCTCTACACTATGTGTTCAACTGTTAGGATGGAGGTCCACAACAGTCACATCAGTTGGGATGAGATTTATAAGGTGGGTTTGGTTAGATCAGCTTGGGCAATAGTTGTCAGAAAGGTGATCAGCGGCTATATCTATCCAAATTGCATGACTCATGGGAAGTCTATTGGTTAAGGTTAGGCTATGGATATGATGCTCACACATGGGACTTGGTTTTCTTGGGGGCCATGCATGTTGGCACACCTGTATAATGATGTACACCATTTCATCTACTTGGGTGGTTGCAGGATATCTATAGGTGTGACACTTCTTCAAATATAGGCTTACGAGCATATTATAGTGACTAGGCCAATTTGCTACATAGGAAATGAGGTTAGACAACCTTATGTACATATGTATAGCATGATCATCTCCTAGCCTTGGCTCAAGAAGATGGATTATTGGAGGCGAGTGATCAATGGCATTCATACTATCATTTGGCGACCTTATCTGGATTGCAAGCCTTCAAAGGAGGATGACACAGCGCTCCCATATTGTTATTAGATCAAGGGTCTCATTAGTAGGACAACATATATCATTGAGAGACATCTACTTGATAGGGTGTCTAAATAATTTGGATGGGTATAGGGGACCAACCGATAGGTTATGCAGAGTTTGCACAAACCAGACGAGATATACCTCGATGGGGACCATGTCTATCTTATGAGGTTGTTGTGGTCAAGTTCCAAGAATTGACTCGTGTGGTTTGGTACCTAAGGCTGGATGTCGCAGATGTTGCGATGACACCAAATTATGAGGCTTACTTTTGAGCATATCCATTTCCACTATTGACAAGTGTTGGCGAGTCGATGTTGAGGCTCAAGGACAATAGAAATGGAGAGAGACCAGCCCCTTGATGGAGGAGGAGAGGTAGAGGCAATGTCTTAGAGGGAGATGATGAGGGAGATGAGGGGAGGGGAGGACAACCACCTATGCCACCACGAAGGAGAGGAAGTGAGATACAAGTGACAGGGATACAAGTGTTGCTAATGTAGCCACAAGGATAGGGTGAATAGGTTCAGAGATAGGATGCCCCATGCCAACTTGAGGGAGAGGAGGGACAAACAGTCAGACAGGAAGGAGGACAAGGATGGGATTGGGAGGGAAGATATGAGAAGCCCCGAGGAGGAGATGGATGGGATGAGCTAGCCGATGTTGGGGTCATGAGATCTCGACTATAGATTTAGCAAGACTAAATATAGGTCTAGGTAGGGCAATTGGATCACTTTGTGAGCAGGTTCAAATAGTGACAACATAGAGGGATGTTGCTATAGAGAGGTATGAGAGAGAAGAGGCTACCATCGAGAGTTCTTAGGTGATAGGTCAAGGCGATGTTACCTCTGGTATGGATTATGTATACAAAGTAGCTCAAGAGATAGTGTACTTGAAGAACCTCTATGAGTCTGCTATGCCAACTAGCCAAAGAGTAGATAGTTTTGCAGTGATGTCTGAGGCTAGGAGCTAAGGACGATGATAGAGGTCAAATAGTGCAAGGGTGATGGGGCCACCTAGAGAAAGGAAAACTATAGGTTCAAGTGGGAAAGGTCCTCCGAGAGCTCAGAGGCCACACAAACCATTAGGGTCAGAGGGCGGGAGTTCATCATAGCCCCTTCCAGATCCTATTTGTACCAGTACTGCATTTTTGTATGATGATGTAGACACTTATGAGTGATTTTGTAGCCATTTTGAGATATGACATCATTGTATCATGACACTTATTATTTTTTTGATATATATATGAGAAGATACCAATTCCTATCGGCTATATGCTTATGCGATGATGCATGATTATGATGTTTTTAATGATGTTTATGCTATGTGTGTTATGATTCTATATGATTTTTATATGATGTTCTATCGCGATGATGCAGTTATTCTATATGATGTCTCATATACTCTTATATGACTCTATGATGCATATATGATGTATGCTTATAGATGCATCGTGTAATTATGACCTATGTGATGATGTTTATGAGATGCATTTACTTATGATGTGATGATTTATATGATCCTGGCATGATTATGATGCATGTCCTATTTTATGATGCTATGATGTTATTATGTGATGGATGTATGCATTTATGATGATTATGTACTAATGCAATGAATGTAGGATTTATGCATGATAATAATATTATGATGATATGCTTGACTAACTATGTGGTGATGCAAGGTGCATGCATGATTTATTTTCGGTGTGTCATTATATTTAGTCAGATAATATGTGGTTACATGGGACAAAGGAATACGAAAAGATCAGACAACACAAGGTAGAAGATATGGAGGTGAAATGAGCTTCTTGTGCGTTTATCATCATTGAGATTATTATGGAAAAAGTGTTGTGACTATCCAGATATGGGTTTGACCTAGATAGTCATTGTATCATTTGCATGGAGATCAGACAGTCACAAACAAGGAATGCCCCTTGTTCACACTAGACCCACGGTGTCCTCATATCCTTGGATGCATCATATTATTACTAAGAGATAATCCATAAATAGAAAAATAGGTGATATGCCCCATCCTAATGTTGGCATATGATGAAGCGATGATAATGTATGTTGTCATTGATGTCAATAAGTGCAGGTGAACCGGTATGAAGATCAGAAGATGTTGTCATTGATGTTCAAGAAGGTGAACCAGTATGAACCGGTATGGAGATCAGTAGTGGTTATGGTCAACCGGGATGGAGTGGACCGGTGTCAAGGTTCACTAAGTGTGACTATTGGTTGGTAGTCTCAATTCAGCTCTAGAGTTGCATGTTTGGCTTGTGCAGTGCAACCGATGATGTTGTTTGGCTTGTACAGTGCAACTGATGATGTTTTGTGACCAGTTAGTAAAGGAATAAGGATAAGGATTGATATAGCACGTCAGTTGTGTGTACGTGAAGATTGAATGCATTAAATGCCTACCTCGAGAATGAGTGTTTTTCTTAGCGGTGTGTGAAGAGCGTGTGATGGGTTATTGACTTTCAGATGCAATGAATATTGGATGATGTAGAATGTCTTGAGATCTGTTTTAGATCATTTCATTCTATGTAATGTGTTTGGACGATCAGGATTGGACCGCTTGTAAGTTTGAAATATTTAGGGTTTAGGGTTTATGCTGCCGACCTAGTTGTTGTCTATAAGGTCGATGAATTTTGTTATTGCAGTTGGTTGGCAAAAGTTGTGTTTGTGTATGCATGTTGGAGATTTGATACTTGCCGAACCAGAGTGAGAAATCTGTAGAGTGTGATTGCAAAAGAGAGGAACTGAAAAGGATCTGCCTTAGCAAGAAGTGCTATTATCAGATCGATGTTTTATCTGTTGTCTTCTAACCATTTCAACAAAAGGTAAATCCCTTGACCAGGTAGCTTTAACAAGATTTGTTATAAATCCTCTAACCAGGTGGCTCAAGTTTATTGAGTTGTTTAAATCTCCTAGCGAGGCAACTCTTAACAGGGTTTCAACCTTTAACAGGGTATATAGCCATCCCTTAACCGGGTGATCCCTAACAGGATCAGTTCCTAATAGGACCTTTATTGTAAAGTCTTTAACCGGACTAGGATCCTAATAGAGCGGACTTCAAAAGAGTTCACAAATAGCTTGTGGGTATTCATTCCCACCATGGTTTTTCCCATTTGGGTTTCCACGTGAAAAATCTGTGTTATGGGTTGTGAGATTTTCATGTGATGATTGTGTGGTTTTGATTAAGTTAGATATGCATGCATTGTTAAATGGTTGTGGTATAATTGGTACAACTCATGCATGATTATATCAGTGAAGTATTTATCAAGGTTTGAGATCTATTGAATGTTGTTTGAAGTATATATGTTTAACCGGTATAGCTATGGTTAAGTTTAGTGGTGAATACAACCGATCGGCTGTGTTTTGATATGACAAAGTGTTGAAGCAATTTTTGTGTGTACTGATTCACCCCCCCCCCCCCCACCCCTCCCCCTCTTAGTACCGGTTAGGACCTTAGTATTCCATCATTATTCATCACCTAAACACTCTAGTCCATAGACAACCTTGAGTAGAATAGGAAACATGACACCACAAAAGATCAAATCAAAAGAAAATTAAAGAGTTGACACCAACATAAATAAAAATCCTCAACTTATAAGTGTATCTTGCCACATATGTTAACATGTTTGATTTGGTCACAATGTTGTCATCTTGATAAAGAATAAATAAAGACAAAAATCCCTATTGTAGTTGAAGTCGGTCAAAAGATATATTTGTTGAAAGCCCACTGATGCTTGTGTCTCATCTAAAACTAACTTCATGAAACTGATACTTTATTACGGAGAAGAATGAAAAATTTATTGCGGATGAGCGATGCAAGTGATCTTTTATTATGGATTGTGTGTGAAAAGAAGGAATGAAAAGGCGATGCTCCTCACAACATGCAAAGCCAAGGATCCGCTTCCATCACTAGGTTTAGGATATGCCCCCAGTTATAGATAAAACTTGATTTATTATGGGTGAAATAAAAGGTGGAAAGAATTTATTATGGATGACAAACCAATCTTAGGTAGATCAATAACAATACATGATGGAGATGGAAAAGTTTATTATGGAATGATAGGTTGTGAGTATGTGCAAAGTGAAAGGTGTAACTAAGTCCTAAAGGAGGGAGGAGAAATAATCCCTACACATGGTGTCGGTAACCTGGTTTTCACCACACTACTTGCCTAGGGCTCCACCAAAGTGGTTTTCACCATTGGACAAATTTATTTCTCTTTATTGTTTTCAATTTTTTTGTGTCACAAGGTACCTATTTGCTAGGTTTTCACCAAAGTGACAATTTTTATTATTATTATTTTATTTTATTTTTTGGTATTTTTTTGTATTTTTAATAGGACTCTTTGAAAAGCTATGTATAGAACTTGTGAAGGTGCATGTTGTTGATAGGATTATCTGATGGTTCTCCTTCTAGTGCTGATAATTGATATGCACATGAGCCATAAACTGTTGTGACGACATAAGGCCCAATCCAATTTGGTTCAAATTTGCCCATTTTCTCTATGTCTTGCTGATTTTTGGTGTATCTTTTAGGACCAAGTCACCTACCTCAAATGTAAAAGTTTTCACCTTATGATTGTAATTGTGGCTCATGCGTTGCTGATATGCTTTCAGATGATTGAATACATTCTAGTGAAATTCATCTAATAATTCCAAATCTTGCAAGTGAGAGACCCTATAGTCTTCATCACTGATCAAATTGCGTAAGGAGACCCATAAACATGGTAACTCGACCTCAATGGGCAAGATTGCTTCAACATCATAGACAAGTGAATAGGGGGTAGCTCCAATAGGTATGTGAACACTTGTATGATAATCCCATAGTATGGGATTAAGTTGAATGTGCTAGATGAGACCAACATCATCAACTATCTTTTTAAGGATCCTAAGATCAATTTTGTTTGGTGCCTCAACTTTATTGTTACCTTGGGAATATTATGGAGTGGAAAAGAGATGGTGGATATGGAATTGGTCACAAATCTTATGAAAATCCTTATTTTTGAAAGGACATCCATTCTCTGTAACAATGGAAATTGGAACACCATATCTACAAATGATATAATTGAGGATAAAAGTGGCAAACTTCTTACTAATTATTTGGATGAGAGGGACGACATCAATCCACTTTGTGAAATACTTAGTGGTTGGGATAATGAATTTATGGTCATTCGGTGATGGAGGGTGAATCTTGCCTACAAGATCGAGTCCCCACTAATAGAAGGGCCATGGAGTAGAAATAGGTTGAAGTTCCTTTTCCAGTGTATGTATTAGGTCTCAATGAATCTAGCATTGCTTGCATTTCTGACAAACTAGTATGAATCCTTTTCCATTGTAGGCCAATAGTAACCAGTCCTCATAAGTTTCTTGGCTAAGGTTGGACAACTCGAGTGAGCCCTACATATACCTTTGTGGATTTTACACAGTGTGATTTTAGCTTCCTCACTCTCTAAACATCTAAGAAGAGTACCATCAAGACCCTGTCGGTAGAGTGTGTCAGCTATGATGACGTTTTAGGTCCCCAAATCAACAAATTGGAAAATTCTATGAGTATGCCTTGCCCAATGATCAAATCTTCCAATTGATTTGGCCAACTAATAGAGTGAACCTTTTGAGGTTGCTGACTCCCTCACTTTAGGCTCTGCAGAACCTAAGTGGGTGTACCTACTCACCAATTGATTCTCTTACATGGTGCTTTTAATAACAGATCTATATATTATACTTTCTACCTCTGTTTTTTATCTCAAAGTGGAATTTGTGTTTGGGATAAATTATCTTACTATTCTGATTATTTTAACTTCTCCTACTTCTTGATTATCTTTTCTAACTGATTAACTTTTTCTTTAATCCAACTCCTATTGTACTTCCTTTTAACTGTTTCTATTTTGAATCATACTTATATCTCCTACTAGCATAAGAATGAAACTGAAAATGTGTAGATAAGTTATTTGAATTAAAAATTTGTATGTAATTAGACCAGTGCCTTATTTCTTTTGGGCAATAGAGTCGTTCACTTGCAAAATTTATGTATAACTTTGAAAGACAATTTTTAAATCCTCACTAGGTGGATTTGTCAACTACTCAACCCTCAATGTCACAATTATGATATCTTCAATTATAGTTAGCCTAATTGAATTTAACTCTCACAGAGAGACCAATCAGCATAAAATGTAAATAGCTGCCTTTTGTCTTAAATGCACTCTATTTTTTCTAACTTGTAATTTTTATATAAGATCTTCACACAAGAATAGAATAGAAATTATCAATCGTAGATAATAATAACAGAGAACTAATATGAAGTGAAAGCATCCAAAACACAACTTTGCAAATAAGGAAACTAATTCTTTTTAGTATTACTTTGAAATAAAGTCTTGTTCTTGAAACATCAAAACTACTTGAAACTTAAACTTTTATAAAACTTGCTAAACTTCGGACCCCATTGCAAATGATTACATTGAGTACTTTATAACATATCAAAGCGTTACACCATTTGAAAAAGGTCTTTTGGAGATAAACTAAACACTTAAAAGAAACTAATCATCTAGTTAAGCATAAATGCATACTAGTTAAATATGCCAAATACTTCTCATTGTATCGAGTATCACAATCATGGATTGTATCTAAATCCTCTACCTCCATTAGCACCATGCTTTCTATGTATTCTGCCACCTTATCAACATCTTCAGTTTTGGCAGCTTTCATTGCATCCTTGAGCACATGTTGGCACTCATGAATCCAATCCACCTTCTCCTTTCATTCTCCATATTTATTAAGTAGGGGTGGGATGTCATTTGATCTGTCATTGAGGAAATTGGCTTCCTCTGATTTCAGTTCTTCCAGATACTTCTTATGGGTCTTCATCAATTTTTTACAATTTTGCACTGTATCAGGATCTACTTCATCTTCACCCTGTAACTGTTTGAATTGCTAATGCAGTCGTTCATACAGTCTTTCATGCTCCTCAATAACAGACTGATTCTTAATGTATACATCCCAGTATTTGTCCATCCATGTCATCAAATTAGTAAACCTCTTTTGGACAAGAATTGACATGGTTTCACTTTTAGCTTTTCTTAATTGGGCTTGGAGCTGATAATTCTCTTCTCTTAATTTACTAGCCTTAGTTTGAGGCTACGAGCTCTCAACTTGCATTAATAGTCTATGTGGATCCTTCAGTTTCAAAATCTCCCTCAAATGATCAATTTCTTTACTCAACCTAATATTGTCAAGTTTACCAAACTTGTTCTCTCTCAACAACAATTGAATCCAAGCCTTATTCAATTTGGCAATGTTCACCCCTAAATAAGTTGCAACTATGGGGTTTGTTTCACCAACCTTCAAGGTCATGATATTTCTAAAGGCCTTATGTGTATCAATCACTATGGGTTTTTTTTTTGGATGATACAATAACCAAATCAACATAGAATGCTTGTCAAGGTTGTATAATGACCCCATGTATACTTGGGTCACACCTTTTGGAGATAACTTATGTTTTGCATCAATATTATGAAGAAAACTATCAAATAATAAAGCTAAATTCATATCCCACCCAATAAATATCGGGACACCTTCATCTTCAAGTAGTTGTCTCCCTCTTTCAGGAGTCATTTGGCCCATTTCCTATTCTACTTCATTTTACAAAGTAGCAGACAATTGTTTTTCATTAGAGGTATTCATTTCTCCAACACTTTCTCTAATTGATTTTCCTTTTACTTTATACAAAAAGAAAATGAATTTAAGAGACTTTATAAAATTATCATCACATATAAAATCCTCATAGGCCAATTGCCTTTGATCTTCTTCTATTGGAATTTCCTCATCAAGATCCCTAACATGTGACACTTTCTCTTCAATCAGCATTTTGGAGAACTTCTCAAATGAAACCTCATCCCCTTATGATGACTCCTCATCCTCTAAATATGACACATCTATAGTCTGCTTCTTCCTTGCCTTTTTCTCCATCTCCCTATTATGGTTATCAATGGCCAATTCGGCCTCCTTTTCATTCATGTTTCTTATCAAGTCATCCCTCATACATGGGATATGCTCATAATCCCCAAGTTTATGTGTCTTCCTTGTTGAATGGATATATCCTTTAGGATCAAAGTTCTTCCTTGGAGCACCCAAATTCATATCATAATGGACCATTTTGCTCTATATGAGCTCTTTCCCTTCTCTCCCATTAACAATGAATTTACCAACACATAAGGTTCTAGGTATAAAAGCCTCCTTGTCATGTGAATCTAAATTAATATGATTTGAATCTCCCATCTACCTTATGATCTCTGAATAGGCTACTTTGTTAGGAACTATCTTGGGCAACAATAATGGAGATCCTTCAAAGCCATAGACTCTAATCTTGGTCACATCAGAAAAGCAATACCAATCACCCCAATTGTGCTTAAAGGTTTTAGGCCCTCCAAAGTCTACAGGCCTTAGGAATCTTTTAATATCTTTGAGAGTGCAAAATTGTAAGGATGATCATAAAACTTGTATAAAGTTTTTACAAAGTATTCTTCAAAATGAATGTAACTACATCTAACAAATTTGCAGTCCCATATCGAAGTCCATAGTTGGACTGGCAGAGGCTCGTTGTCATTATCACATTATCGTATCCTCATCTCATCAGGCCAAAGACCCTATTCTTTTCCATAAAATAACACCATATGCATTAGCAAGGAATAATATGGGAAGTGGATCTGGGATGAATCTTTCTGGATAGTTGTAAGCCCCATCTCAAGCTACCTTGCTACAAATGTGGCATAGTCAAATTCTCTAGTTTTCAAGGACCGAATATCTGCTGCAATGATCATGGATTCTATCCTCATGAAATCTAGAGTGTTCAACCCTAAAACTTGACCAACTGAGTAGTATGCATACTTGAAATATTCTTTGAAAAAAATTACATGAAATGCAAAAGCTTCCCCTATCTCCAATGGTTCATCAGGATTAAGAAAGTGAAAGGGAAATCTCCATCCTGCATAAGTAGTATCTAACCTTCAATATTCTTTGAATAAATTCTCAAGGACAATGGGATAATCATAAATCCCATGCACGTTAAAAACTTCAGAGATTGCCTCTCTAGATATAAAGAAACAGGGCTTTCCATCCCGGTCATAGATTGCCCTCTTTTTAGGGTCATAGTTTCGTGCTAATAGTTTTAGAAGATCCACATTAACATAAACATTGGGAACAACTAGTTTTCCCAAGTTCAATTTCCACAAGTTGTAAATTGGCTCAGGCTCTTCACGCCTATGATAGTGGAACATAAATAACTCATAGCCTCTAATGGTTGTGTATACATCTCCTACATCACCATAGTTGTCTTCCAACTTCCATTCTGTAGAGCTCTTGGGTTTAGGGGTGGAACCAAGTAATTGGTCTAACACATCCTGATTTAATTTTCTCTCTTCTACTTGGGTCTCTACACTTGTTTCCTCGGTTTTTTGTTTTTTCCCTGTACCCTTGCTTTTTTCTCCCTTTTGCCTCTTCCTAGAACCACTAGAACTCTCTATTTCATAGGCAATTCAATGAATTTATTGAGTAAATCATAGGGGAATTTCTCAGGATACTTACTTTTCGCTCTTACTATCCTTTTTTTCCCCACCCCAATGTCATCTCTATGTGTTTGCAATTCTGGTGCGAAAATTTCCTGGATGTGTTTCTCATAGAATGTTGTTCATGCAGCAATAAATGTTCCAATATGTAAATCAATGGGGCAATCTTCAAAATTTGAATTGCTCTGATGATGCATGACATTGGATTAACTCTTTCCATTGATGTTTCTAAGTGTGGCACCTTTCTGACAATTTAGTCGTTGTGGATAAATATGGCGCTATTTGTAACTGTCTTTCTTTCACGTCATTTCGGCATGGGTTATACCGATAAGTAACCACCAACTTGATTTTAATATTTGGGTTACCTATGTCAAACACATCTTGGATAATGCCTATCAGTGTTACTTTCATTATCAAAACTTATAAAACTGTCTTCCCGACTTCATAAGTCATCCTGATGAACCTGCATAATACACTCTTTTATATTTTCTTTCGTTGGGATAACTTACACCATCTGGATAGCCTTTTGAACTTACCCCGATATTATATATAATTCGGACAGGACTTGTATCCACATGATGTATTCCAAAATGTGTGTGTCAAGATAGCTTACTCTATCAACATTACAAAATACTGCTTCTTTGCCTTTAGTGGTTATTCTGATAGGCATCTCAAATATTGCATTCACTATAACTATATCGATGTAATTCTTATCAGAATAGTTTGTTCTATCAAAATCATAAAGAATTGTTCCTCCACTTTTATTAGTCATTTGGATAGGCAATTAGGACCTTATGTTAGGTAATGCTATCCCGATGTTCATGTTCAACACTGATTTATTGGATCGGGTTAGCTATCCCAATATGTACATGAAATGTTGTTCAATGAAAGTTATCTTACTAATCTTCCTTGGGTCTGCCAGGGATTATTCACATAAGATTTAGGGAATAATGGAGATAGTATGTGGGATTTTATACTAGGTAAAAGAAAACTTATGTAGCTTCAACCTTTCATCATCTTAAATACAAAATCCTGGTGATGACATGCATGCTAGGGGTACTAAGTATTATTATGAAATTTTGGGGTTTCAACATATCTAATGGGAGGCTTGACGAATGAAGGTATGACGTTGGTTATTGGAAAGGTTAGGTGGAAGGGTTTATCATGAAGGTAGGTGAAAATATTGTTGTACCAAGGGGAATTGGGACCAATAACACATAATAATTCAAATGGATCCATCAAGAACTCACAATGGGTCATGTTCTGTGGCATGTCGATCAAAGAGACAATGGTAGCCATGGCATCTCAACTCATTTGTTTTCTCTCAATATCTGCTCAAAGACTATCTTTGTGAAATACTTCTTGAAGTCATCCACCATTTTCTTGTAAGGAATTAGTTTCTCATCTTTGGTTTGATAATCATCATTTGTTTGATGAATCACAAGTTGAGAATCCCCAAAAACATGAAGCTCTTGGATCTTCCTCTGAACTGCAATTTGTAGACTTGTTGTCAATGCCTCATACTTTATAATATTGATCATACAAGGGAAGGATAACCAATATGATAGGAAGAGAATCCCCTTGTGGTGTGATGAATGGTATGCCTGCTCCTACTCCATGCTGTGTAAAGGATCCATCAAAATATAGCTACCATAACTTTTATTTTGTCACCGTGAAGATGGATTCATTTGGCAATTTTGATACAAGAGGAGAATCATCAACCATTAGAGCATCTACGATTTGATCTGCAATGACTTATCCTTTGATAGCTTTATTATCAACATACTCAATGTTGAATTCACTTAACATCATAACCCACTTAGATAGTCTGCATGTGAGAGTTTCTTTGTTGACTAGATACTTCAATGGATCAATTCTTGCTACAAGCTCTATTTTGTGAGTTAGCATGTAATGATGCAATTTTTGTGAAGCTAAAACTATGGCAAGACACACACTCAATTGGAGTGTAATTAAGCTCATATCCTACCAATGTGCGACTGATGTAGTCAATAGCTCATTCTTTTCCTTCATGGTCTTGTTGTTCCAAAAGTGCCCCAAGTGTTGTCGTTGTTGCTGATATGTAGAGTAACAATGGTTTTCCTTGAATTGGTGGCATAATCACTGGTGAATTCAAGAGATAGTCTTTAAGCAGTTGAAAAGCTTGTTGGCATTCGCCATCCCACTTAAACTCAATATTCTTGTGAAGCAAATGTTGAAATGGATGACACTTATCTATGAGTTGTGCTATGAATCTGCGAATTGATTGGAGCTTTCCTTGTAATGATCTTAGTTTATTGATATTCTTAGGAGGGGGAATCTCTAAAATTTATTTAATTTTTGTTGGATCTACTTCAATGCTTCATTGTGATACTATGTATCCTAGGAGTTTCCCGGAGGTCACTCCAAAGACACATTTATTGGTATTCAATCTAACTTTATACTTCTCCACGTGATAAAAAACCACTACTAAAACATCCAAATGTTCTTCCCGTGTAAATAATTTTACTAAAAGATCATCAGCATAGTCCTCCATGGTAACATGCATGATATCATGAACGATTGTTGTCATGGTTCTTTGATATGTGACACTTGCATTCTTCAATCCAAAGGGCATGATCTTCCAACAAAAGGTATCGCACAAACATGTGAATGTTGTCTTGTGTTGATCTTCAAGAGCTCTCTTGATTTTATTGTATCTGGAGAATCCATCCATAAGTGATAACATTGCATGGCCTATTGTGAGATCGACGATAAAATTGATGTTTGGTAATGGGAAGTCATCCTTAGGACAAGCCTTCTTTATATCTCTAAAATCAGTACATATCCTTATGTTGCCATCTAGATTGATAATAGGTACAAGATTGGAAATCCATTTGAGATAATTAATTGGTCTAATGAAGCCAACATCTAACAACTTTTCAAGCTCAACTTTCACTAGTAATGCTACCTATGGATGCATATTTCACAATTTCTATTTAACTGGTTTGGTGCCTGGAGTAATTATCAAGTGATGCATAACCAAGTCAAGATCTAGTCTAGTTATATTCAAATACAACCATGCAAAATTTATCTATCTCTCTATGAAAAACTTTGTGAACTTTGGCCACTCAATTTATGTCAATGATTGTTCAAGGAAAATGTTGTGCGGTACTTCTTCTATCCCAATGTTTGTTTTTATGGTCTCTTCAACATACATGATTTCTCTTGATATTATTTCATGGGGAGGGTGTCAAACATTCTATCCTCTAGCACCTCAGAGAGGTTTTCACCATCGAATGTGTCCTTTTTAGTTTTTTGGGGCCAGAAAGCGTGTAGTGCAGTTTTCACCAAAAGACCCATTATTTTTTTTTTTTTTAATATTTTTGCAACAAGAAGGTTTGGCACCATGTCCAAAGTAATCCATTTTGTTGAGTTCAATGATGTATCCTAAGTTGGATATTATTGATGCTAGGATATGTTGTTGTCATTGATGTCAACATATTCCTGTGTTCCGGTGATTGCAGAGAGTTGAGTTGGTATTTGATTCGTTATGCTCTGGTATGATTATGTTCTTGGTTGCGGATTTGGGAGAGTGTTTGGGATGTTCATGTTTATCTTCAATTCAGATGGTTCATGATTTGGTGCTCCAAAAGTTATCCTTCTAGTCCTAGTTGCTACTATTTAAGTGTTCTTGAGTATTAGTGTGTTGACCGATGGAGATTTGATTAAGTTGTTGGCATATGGACACTCCAATGAGACATTGTATGTGATTGAAGGTTTTGTCATTGATGGCAACCTTGCAATCCTATGGCACCGACAAGACATTATACTGGCAAAGCATTATTCAAACAAGATAGTGCACCGGCATCAGCAAGATCAATCTACACCAACACCGGCACAGAAGATGTACACCGGCACAGAAGATGTACACTGACACAGAAGAGAACATGTATACCGGCACAGAGGTCGACAGGATTTTTGATATGTAATATTTTGTTTATTATAGTAAGCCAACTTGGCAAATTGTAAAATGACTCTTGTATATAAAAGAGATCATTGTAGTCATTTGTAGGATATGGATAGGAAGCATAAAAAAAATTATAAGGCAGACCTAATGTGCGAATTGTAGGTCAAGGGTATATGTAAAGAATAGAGCAAGAACCAGTACTGAATCCGGCATTAAAGATGCTATTGTAAAGCAATACAAATCATTGGATTTGCATAATCCTCATTGTAAGTCAGTGTGACTTCTTATTGAGCAGTGTTCTCTAGGCAGTTGGCCTTCCTGCATGTGCAAGCCCCTATTGTAAGTAATATTCTCTTATTGGCCATTAAGTGAATATTGTGGGTCACAAATCCCACTGAGGTTTTTCCCACGCCGGGTTTCCTCGTTAAACATATTGTGTTATGGTGTTCCTTTCATGTGGATGTTTTTGATTCTATTATTTACATTAATTCTTGCATATCGGTATACTATTACTTTATGTTCTGCATGTTCTATTTTCAGAAGCCTAACAACTTGAGGAAGATCTTGACACTGGTAAAGATGGAAAATCTGATGAAGCAACTTGAAGGAGCTCTTACTAACTATGATGCAGAGAAGTTGAAAAATATCAAATTAGAAGATGATTTAAAAGCAACTTAGGACATTATTCAAGCACTTCAAGAAAATCTTGCTGTTACAAGAAATAAGAGAAGAGAACTTTGTGAAAAATTGCAAAATGAGAATGATGAAAAGGAATCACTAAATGATATGATAAGCAAATTGAAACAAGAGATCATGACAACAAAAAATGAAATGCAGGATATGACTATGAGATTTTGCAAGGAGATTGAGGATAGAAAGAAGAATGAAGAAGAATTGACCAGGAGACTAAGTGATGCAGCAAATGAGAACACAAGACTTAGCTATGAAAATGACATGTTGAAGACAGATCTGATGCATACTCAGAATGACTCGAATGAACTAATGAGACAAAAAGAAATCTTGGAAAGGGAATTGGAAACTACAAATCAACACAAAGAAAAATTCAAGAAAAGCTCAGAAGAACTTGGTACCTTATTGAAGAATCAAAAACCCAAAGGTGACACTTCTGGAATTGGATTTGAAGTTGGAGAAAGCTTCGGTACTGCAAATACCCAGGATCACAACAAACCGGTAAGACCTTCTAATACTTACAAATTCAATGGAAAATGCTTTTACTACAATAAATATGGTCATAGGGCAAATGAATGTAGATCTAGGAATTATCAGAACATCAATCCTCCCACCGGTCAATGCTCCAAATACAACAAAATTGGTCGTAACTCTGAAAAATGCAGAATGAATGTAAGATGTTATGTATGTGGAAGATTTGGTCATTTATCAAATCAATGCAGGACACAAATCGACATAGGTTATGGGAAAGCTATTCAGAAAAATAATGTAACTTGTTATGCATGTAACAAGTTTGGTCATATTGCTAAATTTTGTAGAAGTAAAGGTACACCAGTAGACAACAAAAGTACTAGTTTGAAAGGTAAAGAAAAGGTTGAAGAGGTTAAGCAAGAATTCTCAAAGCAATGGATTAGAAAAGGTGATCTAAATATTGGGGATACTCCTCCACCGGTAGAACCAACAAATGCTCCACTGGCAGGACAATATGATGCTCCACCGGTAGGACAAAGCAATGCTCCACTGGCAAGATGTTCTTCATCAAATTGAAGAAAATTATCTTGAGGGTTTGGCAATCTAATGACACATGTGTTATTATTCCCTTGGTTAGAGAAAAGAAGTTGAAAATCATTCATTACCGGCAAATAAAGTTAAGCTAATACATTACCGGCAAGCAATTAATGTGGTAGGTAGCAGAAAAGACTTTATAAAATAAGGTTTTTGGCTCCATTTCATTTCACCGTGAATTCAAACTTTTAGATAGCGTGAAGATTTCTGAGCTAAGGCATTCCGAGCAAAAAGGCAAAGCACTTCAGCAATCAATCCATTCAAAGGCAAAAAAAGGTATTTATCATCATGGCATCCTCCTCTACACCTGAATTCATAGCAAACCCTACAGTAGTCAAAGTTATAAAATGACCTAGGCCCGTGTTTCAGCTAGTTCCTGAGGTAGCTAAGAAAGATGACAACATAGGTGCTTTTTCCCAAATTCCAAAAGGTGTTGTTTATGCAAAAGACCCTAGAATGTATATTCATTGCAACATAGAGGAATTAGGTGATGAAGAAATCAAAAACATGTATAAGATTGTTATATGTGACAATTCCGAAAATGTGAAACCTAAACATAAAATTGTTGAAACCCTAGGATTCACTGAAATCCTCTGCATTCTTGAATTTCCCAAGGAAGTGATTAGGATAGTTTTAAGCAGGGTACATGGTTCATTCTTTTGGCTTGATTCAGTGCACAAACTTACAAAGGAAGTTGTGAAAGTAGTAACAGGGTTACCTTCCACCGATAACAGACCTGACAAGACTAAGAAGGTCTCCAATAACCTAGTAACGAAGTTAACTGGTACAACATCTGACAAGAGATCATTGAGGGTTAATGATGTAACTGATACAAATGTGAGATTCATTAGCATGATTTTAGGGTACAAAGCAACTCATGCTAATAGGCTTAACTCAGTTTCCAGTTTATGCATAAAGAGTGCTTATGATATGGTTAAGGACAATGTGAAAATTGATGTTTGCGAATGGTTAAAAGATGAATTGATTGATAACCTAGGCAAAATCAAGAAAGATAAGAAAGGAACCTTTAGATTTGGAAATTTACTTGTATGCTTAATGCTACATATAACCAAATAGGCTCCCGGTATAGGCAACAAGGATTTTGGATTCGACATACCGGTAGGAAAACAATTATCTAACTTATTCAACAACATGGGTGAAAACAAAGAAAAGAATATCAATGAGTATTTTCAAGCACTAAAGGTCAGAATGAATAAAAGAATCAAACTTTCACAGGAAATTGTCAACAAATACAAGGATGATATATGTTTTGTAATCAAAAAGGATGAGATCTGGATGGAAGCAGTCATCCCAAGGACAATCTGGGTAACAGAGATGGGGTATGAAACAAATGACCACATAGTAGAAACTTATGCCAAAGCACTTCTGGAAGCCCCCAATGAACCAAAGGAAGAAGTATTTGGTAGTGCTGAGACCATAGAAAGTCAAATTCAATCTAAGAAGAGAGTGAAAAAGGTTGAGGCATTTGTGAGAAAAGGATCCAGACAAGCAAAAGCCATAAAGGGAGATGTATTAAAGAAAACTGGCATAACTTAAGATGAGTTGGCAGCCCAACAACCTGAAACTCATCTATCACCAGTAGGTACTTCCTCAGAAGGAGATATGCCAGCAACTTTTAAAAGAGTTGTTAGGAAAAGAGACCCCTCACCGGTAACCACTCCTTCACCTAGAAGGACAAGATAGAAGCAACAAGCTGTGAGATCTCCAGTCAGAAAGGTCACACCTAAGAAGAAGCTGACCCCCAAAAGGAAGAAAAAGACAAACACTGACTTGGCCCCTCTTGATATATTACTGAATGAGATCACAGAGGAAGGTAAATTGGAATAACATAGGGAAAATCTATGACACCCTATCAGATGATGAGAAAGGACAAGTTGAGGAGAGTGTTATATTACACATGGACATGTATAAAAAGTTTTTGTTGCAAGTCTTAAATGAAATTCCTGATGAACTATATAAAAGACTTGAGGCCAGAAGGCAAGGAATAATTGAATTGGATAAGAAAATTAAAATAGAAAAACTACTTGCAGTATACCCGATTAACTCACCTAAGGAAATTGATGATCTGATAGCTCAGGCCAACCAGACAGTTTTTTCCACTGCACACTGGCAAATTTCACAGATGGCAGGTAGAGTTACAGAGGTTTCAGAGGAAACAAAAAATGGTTGGGATATATTCTTGGTTGAAAAAGAAAAACAAGAAGAATATAGGAATCCTAAGCCCATTCTGGTATATCAGAAGGACAAAGGGAAAGGTAAAGTTGGTGGACCACCAAGTATTAAGATTAGAGACAACTTACCCCCACCTCCTCTAAATACTCCACCGGTAAAAACAACAACCACTGAAGATCAACCAGCAGCTGAGAGTATGGATACAGAGGATAATAATCCTAACCCTGAAGTCCTATATACTGTAAATGTTGATACTCAGAAGATCAACATAATGGTAGATAAGGATACTACAGATAAATCAGGTATATCCAAAGAGCCTCCGGTAACAGGAAACACAGAGAAACCGGCAGCAAATACAAAGAAAGAGATGGAATCTGAAACACAAACAAAGCAACCAACAGAGCTAAAGGCTCCAGAACATATGCCACCGGTAAGAAATGATGCAGGAAAACCAATGCTTAAAGAGATGGAGACACAAACAGACCTACCAAAGGTCAATACTAGCATGGTCACTTCCACCGGCACTTAGTTTGTTGGGTCACCAACAAATGTGACTGAGGTATTACTTGAATCTATCAAGAAAATAACTGATCATAGCTCACAAGCTTATAAAGCAATAGATGATTCAATTCCATTTTTGAAATCAATAGCTCCTAATTGTAATGTAAACAATAAAGATTCTTTAGGCCAGTTGGATACACTTTGTAAATATATTTTTGGAAATTTTGAGCAAACAAAGGTAGAAACTATAAAGGAAATTTTAGAAAAAGAGAAACAGAAATTCTTTGAGGAAGGAATAAAGAAGTGTAACAGGGAATTTGACACACTTCTACAGGAACTGTGTAATTTATTGAAAGAATACAAAACTCTGTACAAAGACACCTATAAGATAAACTTTTTGACCATAGATGTAGACAAAAAGATGAGCAAGGTACAGGAAGAGATCAATAAACTTGCAGATAATTTTGTTAACTCACTTGATACATTATCAGTTTTTGAGGAAAAGATAACAAATTTTGAGGAAGAATTGCTCAAATTAGAAAGAGAGAAAGAGAAAATAATAAACAAGGCAAAATTCTTGAGATCTAAACTAGGTCCAAGATTGGACTATTTAGCATCTCTGCAGAAGGAAATCTCAGAGGCACTAACACAGGGAAGCAAAACACCGACAGAGCACTTGCAGCATCTCACCGGTACAGTATACAGAACTAAGACAGCAATAAAAGATAGTAAGAAGTTTATGGATGGTATAAACTTAATTTTGGGAGATCTTCTTCAAATAATAACTACCCAACTACAAGGTTCAGGTTATGGATTGGTACAACTACAAACTCTACTAACCTTTGTCATTGATGCCAAAGGGGGAGTAATAGGATGAGAAAATTCAAAAACACAGGGATCACATGCTCAGGGGGAGCTCTCACATTTTTGGTAACATTTTTGGTCTACACATTTTTTTTGGATATCTTTTGAAATTTCTCATGAGTGTTGCCATCAATGCCAAAGGGGGAGATTGTTGGCATATGGACACTCCAATGAGACATTGTATGTGATTGAAGGTTTTGTCATTGATGGCAACCTTGCAATCCTATGGCACCGGCAAGACATTATACCTGCAAAGCATTATTCAAACAAGACAGTGCACCGACATCAGCAAGATCAATCTACACCGGCACCGGCACAGAAGATGTACACCGGCATAGAAGATGTACACTGGCAGAAAAGAGAACATGTATACCATCACAGAGGCCGATAGGATTTTTGATATGTAATATTTTGTTTATTATTGTAAGTCGACTTGGCAAATTGTAAAATGACTCTTGTATACAAAAGAGATCATTGTAGTCATTTGTAGGATATGGATAGGAAGCATAAAGAAAACTATAAGACAGACCTAATGTGTGAATTGTAGGTCAAGGGTATATGTAAAGAACAGAGCAAGAACCGGTACTGAATCTGGCATTAAAGATGCTATTGTAAAGCAGTACAGATCATTGGATTTGCATAATCCTCATTGTAAGTTAGTGTGACTTCTTATTGAGCAGTGTGCTCTAGGCAGTTGGTCTTCCTGCATGTGCAGGCCCCTATTGTAAGTAATATTCTCTTATTGGACAATAAGTGAATATTGTGGGTCACAAATCCCACCAAGGTTTTTCCCACACCGGGTTTCCTCGTTAAACATCTTGTGTTATGGTGTTCCTTGTGGATGTTTTTGATTCTGCTATTTACATTAATTCTTGCATACCGGTATACTGTTACTTTATGTTCTTCATGTTCTATTTTAAGAAAATCTCATTACCGGTCAAATACTGATTCACCCCCCCCCTCTCAGTATCTGTGGGAACCCTAACATAAGTGTTGTTGATGCAACTATTGCAGATGGTTCTAACGTGTTTGTTGGTGTTTCCTAATCATGTCCTATTTGTTTTGGTGGTCCGCGTTGATCATTGTGCAAGTTATTGAAGATCTTGTGGGTATGGTGATGTTCTTCATGTTATGCAACATTTGCAATGGTGTAGTATGTTGCAGATGATCTTGGCAATATTTCTGGTGGTGTTGCGTGTTTGAGGATTTGATTTGGGTCCATGCTATGTTGGCAATGGTCTTGAGGGTTGAGCCGACCTTGTAGTCAAGGTTGATGATTTGTATAAATAGGTGGTATATTCATGTAATTTGTGTATGATGGTTGTGTCTGCATTATCAAAGAGTAGTGTATGTGTGAATAAGTGAATTCATCTTTCAGTGTGAAGTGATGAGCAGAGATTGTTGCAGGCCAGACAAATGAGCTTAACCAGAACTGTCATAAGGCATTTGGAGATGTTATTCTTTCAGTTTATCTTAACTAGATTTTAGTCGATATGTTATTGTAAGGTAGTGAACCTTCCCTGAGGGTTGTAGCCTTCCAAGTCATTATATTTTGAGCAGTGATCTCTAGGCAGTGTTCTTGAATGCATGTGCATTCCCCATTGTAATATTTACACATACTACTGCAGAGTATCATCTTATTGTGGGTAGGTTCTCACCATGGTTTTTCCCTTAACCAGGTTTTCCACATCAAAATATTGGTGCTATTTGTGTTACTATTATTGTGTTTATCTTTACTCTTGTTGCAGTTGATCAGATATGATTTTGTGTTTAATTTGTTTAATCCAGTGAAAACTAATTCACCCCCCTATCAGTTTTCCTTCATTGTTGTTGCCAACAATTGGTATCAGAGCTAAATCCTTCGAAAGAAGTTTGACCACTTGAGGAGATTTGAGATGGAAACCTATGTTTTCAATAAAGAGAATCCAATATTTGATGGAAAAAAAATTACACTGTATGGAAGGACCGGATGGAGTGTCATTTGAAGTGTCTTGGAGATGATTGTTGGAAGATTACAAATAATACCTACAATGCTCCTTAGAATGGTCCGGTTACTATAGCTGAGATCAAGGATGTTGAACATAACATAAGAGCTAAGGGAGCATTGTTTAGTGCCTTGACCGATTTAGAGATGACTAATGTGATGGGTTTACAGACTGCACATGAGACCTGGGAAAAGTTGGAGACCTTGTATGAAGGAGATAAACATGTCAAAGCTGCTAAGCTACAGAGTTTGAAAGGAAAGTATGAGATGTTGAAGATGGGACACGATGAGAAAATATTATCCTTTATGGCTAAGGTGAATAAACTTGTTATGAACATTAGATGTGACGGTGGAACTCTTGAAGAAGATGAGATTGTTGCTAAAGTGTTGAGATCTTTTCCTCCTACTAACAAGTCTAAAGTTGTTGCTATTGATGAGATCTGGACTATGACTACTATGACAAGAGATATATTGGTTGGTAAGATTGTTGCATTTGAGTTGAGTGTATTTGTAGAATCTCGTGGTAAAGTTAAGAGTGCATTTAAAGCCACTATATCCGGGAAATAGAAGTATGATCCGATAGAAAGTTCATCTAGGGTTTCTAGATATGAAAGAGAAATGAGAGAGATGGAAGAACAGGAAAGAGAGTTGGAAGTACTTATTGCTCGGATATTTCCTAAGGGAGACGATAAGTATGATGGAAAACTGCCTTTGAAATATTTCTTTTGTAATAAGATAGGACATTTTTCTTATAGGTGTCTTAAAAGAATGTCTAAGTATGATAGGCATGATAGATTTGATAATCATGATAAATATGAGAAGCATGATAACTATGATAAGCCCTATAAGCCTAACTGGAAGTACAGATATTAGAAGAGGTGTTATTATGCTATTGATGAAGGTGTGACATATGAAGAATCTGAGAATGGGAATTCAGAAGATGAATTTTTATTTACTGCTATCAAGGAAGATGATCTGGTACCAGTGAATTCTACAAGCTACATTGTTGAGGAGAAATATTTGGCTGCAAAGATTGAAGAAAAATATGAATGGGTAATGGACAACGGTTGTTCACATCATATGACAGGTGATAAAAGACAATTTGTGAATATGGAGAGGTATGATGGTGGTATAGTGAGGTTTGGAGATGATAAAGCTTGTGTGATTAGTGGTAGAGGTTCTATTTCTTTTGATGGTAAGCATAATAATGATGATGTCTTATATGTTGAAGGATTAAAGCATAATCTTTGGAGTGTTGGACATATGGTTGATAAAGGATATGATTTGCAATATAAGAATGGTAAATGTAAGATTTTGAATGCCTCTAGCGTAGAGATTGCATCAGGAACTAAGACTAAAGGTAATATCTTTCACTTGAATGTCGGTGAGAAAAGTTGTTTGATTGCTCAGATAGATGAAAGTTAGTTGTGGAATAGAAGGATATGTCATGTTAATTTTGACTACATGATAAGGATAAGTTCTACTCAAGCTGTTAGAGATTTGCCTAAAATTGTGAAGCCTTCTAATCCGATATGTAAAGAATGTTAGTTGGGAAAGAAAACAAGAATTTCATTCAAAAGTAAGATGTATACATCTAATGGTTTATTGGATCTTGTGCATACTGACTTGTGTGGTCCTACAAGAGTGATAAGAATGTAGGGTGATAGATATTTCATGTTGTTGATTGATGACTACTCTAGAATGATATGGATTACTTTTCTAAGAGAGAAATCAAAAGCGCTGGAGAAATTCAAGATATTCAAAGCTAAGGTGGAGATGAAGATAGGATTGAAGCAAAAGTGTCTGAGATTTGACAGAGGATGAGAATTCATATCCGGTGAGTTTGATTCATTTTGTGAGAGGAATGGAATTAGAAGAGAGTTATCTTCTCTTAGAACCCCTCAGCAGAATGGAGTTGTTGAAAGAAAGAACATAACTATTTTGGATGCTACTAGGACTATGTTGATTGAAGGAAATGTTGCATAGACCTTTTGGAGAGAAGTTGTTAGCACTATTGTTTACACATTCAATCGGGTGCATATGAAAGGTGATTCTGATAAGACTCCTTAGGAGTTATGATTTGATCATGTTCCTACAGTTAGATATTTCAGAGTTTTTGGAAGCAAATGTTATATCAAAAGAGATGAGGATATAGGGAAATTTGATATGAGATGTGACGAAGGAATCTTCTTGGGTTATTCTACTAAGAGAAAGGCCTATCAATGTTACAATAAGAGGTTGACGTTGATGAATGGGAAATAGATCAGAGCATGCAAATATGTTTTTGATGATCAAGATGTTATATGAAAGTCTGCGCAGACTGAGATCTTAAAGTAGAATGATCCAGTAGAGATAGTTAATACGGATATTGTTGTTGTTGGTGAAGAAGTTCAAGAACCAGGGATCAAAACAATCAGAAGACTCTGAGGTATATGGAATTGAATGTTTCATAAAATTGGATTATTGGTGATAAAAATAAAGGTGTGATGACCAGGAGAAGGATGGGAGCTTGTTCCGAGACCTAAAGACAAGAATGTAATTGGCATTAAATGGGTTTTCTGGAATAAATTGAATGAAGCTAGTGAAGTGATTAGACACAAAGCAAGATTGGTATGTAAGGGATGCTCACAGATGAAAGGAATTGATTATGAGGAGACTTTTTCTCAGGTAGCTAGAATTGAAGTTGTTAGATTACTTCTCACATATACTGCTTATAAGAATTTCAAGGTATATCAGATGGATGTCAAGTCAACCTTTTTGAAGGGTGATTTGGAAGAGGAAGTCTACATTGAGTAACCAGATGAGTTTGCATTATCAAATGAAGGAGACATGGTATGCAAATTAAAGAAAGCATTGTATGGACTGAAGCAAGCCCCTAGAGCCTAGTATGCTAGATTGGATAAGTATTTGATGAAGTTGGGATTCTATAAAGGTACTGTTGATAGTAATTTATACTTTAAGGTTGATAATGACAACATTTTGATTGTTGAAGTCTTTGTTGATGACATTATTTTTGGAGGAGTTGATCATTTGAGTATGAAGTTTGTTGATGATATGCAAAAATATTTTGAGATGTTTATGATAAGTGAGATGAAATTCTTCTTAGGATTGCAGATTTCACAAACTAACAAAGGTATTTTTATTTCTCAATCTAAGTATGTGAAGGAATTGTTGAAGAAGTTTGGGTTAGCTAATTCTAAACCTATTGGAAATCCTATGGTGACTGGATGCAAGTTGTCTAAGTATGATGAATCTCAAAAAGTTAATCAGACCTTGTATAGAACTATGGCTGGTGGATTGTTATACTTGACTCAAACTAGACTAGATATTATGCATGTTGTTTGTCTTTGTGCAATATTTCAAGTTGATCCTAGAGAGAGTCATGTAACTACTGTGAAGAGGATTTTTAGATACTTAAAGGGGACAGTTGACTATGGTTTATGGTATCTGAAGAATGATGATTTCATTTTATGTGCTTATACTAATGTTGATTGGGCAGGTGATATTGATGACTGGAAAAGCATTGTCGGTGGAGATTTTTTGGGGGGTAAGAAGATGGTTTCATGGTCTAGTAAGAAGCAAGATGCTATGTCTATATCTATTGTAGAAGTTGAATACATTGTTGCTGCTAGCAACTGTACTCGGGTAGTTTGGATGAAGCAGATGTTGAAGGACATTAGCGTTGTGTATGATTAGCCTACTATCATATATTGTGATAATTCAAGTGCTATTAATATTTCCAAGATTCCAGTACTGCATTCTAAAATGAAGCATATATCAATTAAGTATCATTTCTTGAGGGAGAAAGTTAGTGATGAAGAAGTCAAACTATAGTATGTATCTACCAAGGATCAAATTGCAGATATCTTTAACAAGACTTTACCTGCAGATAAATTTGTATATTTGAAAGACAAGTTAGGGGACTCTGCCCCTCCTGATGAGAACTAGATGCATTGAACTGCATCAATCTGGTGGACTTCATAGTCTTATCCGCTTATCTGGATTGATGAGTTGGTGTTGCTACTCAGCTGGAGTAGTCAATGTATGGTTCAGATGTTCATATTTGTGAGTTTTCTCTAAGGGGGAGAGATTATCTGGTATGGGGGAGAGAATAATGATTTGTAGTTTGTCTTTGGTATTGTTGTCAAAGAGGGGAAGATTGTTGGAGATTGTTGGAGATTGTTGGTGTTGATTTATTCCTTTGCATTGATTATTTTTCACATTCATATGTTGCCATCAAAGCCAAAGGGGGAGATTGTTGGATATTGTTGTTGCTAGGATATGTTGTTGTCATTGATGTCAACATATTCCTGTGTTCTAGTGATTGCAGAGAGTTAAGTTGGTATTTGATCTGTTGTGCTCCAGTATGATTATATTCTTGGTTGCAGATTTGGGAGATTGTTTGGGATGTTCATGTCTATCTTCAATTCAAATGGTTCATGATTTGCTGCTCGACAAGTTATCCTTCTAGTCCCAGTTGCTACTTTTGAAGTGTTCTTGAGTATCAGTGTGTTGATCGATGGGGATTTGATTAAGTGGTGTTGGTGCAAGTATTGTGGATGGTTCTAACATACTTGTTGGTGTTCCCTAATCTTGTCCTATTTTTTTTGGTTGTCCATGTTGATCATTGTGCGAGTTATTATAGATCTTGTGGGTTTGGTGATGTTCTTCATGTCATGCAACATTTTCAGCGGTGTAGCGTGTTGCAAATGATCTTGGCAGGATTTATGGTGGTCTTGCATGCTTGAGGATTTGATTTGGGTCTATGCTATGTCGGCAATGGCATTGTATTTGTCTAGTGGTTAATTTATGTATCATGTGATATAATTTTGTAATTAGGTCTTGAGGGTTGAGTCGACCTTGTAGTCAAGGTTGATGATTTATATAAATAGGTGTTATATTCATGTAATTTATGTATGATGGTTGTGTCTGCATTATCAGAGAGTGGTGTATGTGCAAATAAGTGAATGCAGACAAATGAGCTTAACTGGAATTGTCATCAGGCATTTGGAAATGCTATTCTTTTAGTTACTATTATTGTGTTTGATGCTCTGCAAAAAGGATTAGAAAATCTGTTTGATGGAAACACACACAAGAGCACAAGAAACAAATGTTAGTGTTAGCAACAAAAGATTATCCTAAACAGGCATATCAAGAGAGATATTAAGCATGAAATAGAAAGCATATAAACATAGAATGAAATAGCTAATCAAGATGCTCATAGTTGCTCCTCCCTTGTTCCTCTCCTCTCCAAGTCCCAAATGAGTGTAGCTCTCAGCTTTTAGCACTAGCCATAGATGCCATATGGAGATTCAAGATGGTTGAATATGATAAGCAAATACTATGCAAGAGTAGATAGTGATGCTATGAAAAAGCTCTATGCTAATGCCAGTATAACAACAATACTCTAAATGCTTCCCCCTTTTGCTTGAGGAGAAGGGTTCTATTAATAGAAGAAATGGGGAAATGAAGGGTTAAGATTGAATGGTTTAATCAAGGGCCAAGTTTGAAAGTTGGGGATCCATGTGCACAATTGGCACCAATAAAATGGTGACAAGTGTCAACATAGGATTGGGTTGAGAGAAGAGGTTGGAGGCATTAAAGGCCTGAGAAGACCTCATGGTTATCTAGAAGGTAAGGGTCAAGTCTAAATTAAGATTACCCATTGGATTAAGAGTTAATCCAAGGATAAACCTTTGTGCAAATGATTAAGAGATAATCATGGTCAAAGCATTAAAGGCTTGATGAGACCTTTGGGTTGGGTAGAGGTTGAGTCAAAACAAATGTTTTAACCATGTGGGAGGGTTTGAGGTAACCATTAATGGTTATTGGAGACTTTGGGGATTAAGTGGTTGAAGGTTGAAAGCCTTCAATGGTTATCAAAGACTTTGAGGGTTAATTTGTTGAACACACAAAGCATTAATTTCTTTTCAAAGACTTTGGAGTCTTTGAGAAGTGACTCCAATTTGCTTAGGAATGTGACAATATTTATGGGATGGATTAGGCTAATTAGGAAGGGTTTAGAAGAATCTAGAAGGGGTTTAGGCATACAAGTGGATTTTGTAGGAAAATGCAAGTGGGAGAAATTTTGGTATTTTCAATTAAAATAAAATCATTTATTTCAATTAAATGGTGTAATTTGCATTTGGATAAATATTCAAATAAATATTAATTTATTTAAATGAGAAAAATGAAGATAAAGCATTAAAATTATGCTTGAAGACTTTGAGGGAAACCATTAAAGGCTTGAAGACTTTAAGGAAAACCATTAAAGTCTTAAGAAGATTATAGAAGGAAGCCATCAAGTTTGAAGACTTTAAAGCCATCAAGTTTGAATACTTTAAGGGAAACCATTAAAGGTTTCAAGTGGGTGAGGATAAATAGGATTTTAAATAAATAATTTATTTAAAATAGTTGTGCAACTTGCTTTTGTAGGAAAATACAAGTGGGTGGAGGATAAAGGTGATTTAAATAAATTATTTATTTAAAATAATTGTGTAACTTGTATTTGTAGGAAAATGCAAGTGGGTGGAGGATAAAGGTGATTTTAAATAAATGATTTATTTATTTAAATAATTGTTCAACTTGTATTTGTAGGAAAATGCAAGTGGGTGGAGGATAAAGGTGATTTTAAATAAATGATTTATTTATTTAAATGTGAGAGGTGGGATTTTGGGGGTTTTAAATAAATATTAATTTATTTAAATGTGAGAGAAGATTTAATTAAATAAATATGATTTATTTGTTTAATTAATGGTCTGAATTTGGTTAAGTGAATTAAATCAAATAAATTGAATAATTTATTTAATTAATAGGAGAATAGGGTTAAGATGAATTAATTAAATATTAATTTAATTAATTATTAATTGATGGTTAAATAATCAAATAAATACTAAGTATTAATTTAATTAAGTGGACAGATTTATGTGACTACAGTGTTTATCTTTACTCTTGCTGCAGTTGATCAGATACGAGTTTGTGTTTAATTTGTTTAATCCGGTGAAAATTGATTCACCCCCTCCCTCTCAATTTTCCTTCATTGTTGTTGCCAACATCTTTCTTTATGGTCCCCGAGAGGGAGATCATCTCTTATATCAAGGTAATCAATGAATGCGTCATCATTTTGGAATGTGTCAAGTTGTGGAGGTCCTTGTTGGTCTCAGTCAATGAGTTGAGGGTGAATGAGGAGAAGGCCATAGATATACTCAAAGTCAGTAGTTGTAAGGGTAAAGACACAAGAGTCTTTAGGTATGTCAATGAAGTCATCGAGGTCATCCTTGGTACCCTCCTCATCATTATTGATCATAAGAGAATCTAAATTTCTATCACTAGAAGGACACTTAGCAATGGGAGTTTTCACTTTTCACGGTTTTCACCTAGAGCCTCAAGAAGTAGAGGGTTCGGGATCCCAAAAAAATTTATCCACGTGGATCTTTCTTATCTTGGGATGTAGAATTTGATGATACTTGACCAAATTTGAATAGTTCTCTAAATTTTTCTTCTTCGACGGGTTTTCCTAGTTCTCTGAAGGTTTCTAAAAGCTCATAGTCACTGGATGATTTGTTAGAACCCCATTCCCATTCATTCAAAACTATAGAATAACAGTGTTCCTCATATTGGTCATTGGTAGAAGCGGGATAAGTAATTTGCAATGTTGTTTGAGAGTCAATACCATGTAGCCTTAATGGTGCAAAACCAAGTCCTTTTGTCCTCTATTTCTTTGGTATTAACTCAAGTTGTAATGGTTTATGATGCCTTTATTTTGTAGACCAAGAGGAATTTTTCCATCGTATCCCATATTTTGTAAAAACTTAAAGGCTTTTCCATAATTTCCAACTAGTATTATGATGTGGTCTTGATTAGGTTGTTCTTTGTAAAGAATCTTGTAGATATATTCCTCTTCCATTAATTCACCTCATCTTTTGATTGTGGTGGGATCCCATTTTAGGATGATTGTTGATATTTGCTTTGAAGGATGTGGTCTACCATAGATCTTCAGAGAGTCCATTAATTTCCTTAGATACATGGTTTAATTTAGATTGTATTTTCCCATTCCTTTGCCCTTGAATTTTCCTTTGAGTTATGCTTACTTTGAAGTGGAAGATTTTAATGATTCTCGATCAATATATGTTGAAGATGGACCCACTTCTCTATTTATAGGGACTATTGTTTTAGGTCTTGGTCAAAGATTATTGCAATACATGTATGGGTTTGGATCACCTTAACTATGACTTTAGTTCCATTGTGTGGGAATTTGGTGCATTGATGATAGGTTGAAGGCACTTATTTCATTGCATGTATCCAAGGTTTTCCCAAAAGTATATTGTATGTGAGATCAAGATCAAGGACTTGACAAGCCAAATTATTTGTTACTAGCCCAATTCTTAGAGGTAGAGTGATTGTTTCTTTTGAGGAGAATTCTTCGTCATCATATGCCTTTACAGTGATCTTTATTCTAGAATCCACAATGTTTTCAAATAATCCCAATGCTAAGACAACTTTCAAAGTGAAAATATTGAGACTTGATCCTCCATCTATCAAGCCTCATTTTATGTCATGTTTATGAAGGAAAGCTTCAATGTGAAGTGGTGCATTGTATGGTTGTTGTGTAGAAGCGTCATCTGCTTCGGAGAATGTAAGAAAATGAGGGGTAGAAAGGTGTCCCACCATGGCTTGAAATTGGTCCACGTTTAGATCAATAAGCACGGATGTCTCTTGCAAGATTTTCTCTAAAATAACTTTGTGTGAGGGTGAAATGCACAAAAGCTTAAGGACCGATATGAGAGCGGGTATCTTTCCCAAATGATCTACAAGGTCATATTGGTTGTTGGAAGATGAATTCATTTTGGATATAACACCTTGTAAAGTAACCTTACCCCTTCGAGTAGAGACATTGAATTCAGTGTCTTTGCCTTTTATGGTTATGGTAGACACATGATTGTTCAGTTTAGTTACATGGATGATGTAATCATAGGCCACATTAGTATAGATGGCATTATTGTCTATTTTAGAAGCCTTTCCCTTATCATGTTTTGGAAATGGTTCCTTGAACATTGCATGCTCTTCATTGGAAGTATGGCCATCAACTTCAATTGTGCCATCATCAATAAGATCTTGAATGATATTCTTTAGTTTGTGACAATTGCTAGTCTTATAGCCCTTGCTCTTGTGATATTCACAAAACTCATTGTCATTCCACCGTGAAGGTTTTACCCTTAGCTCAAATGGTTGATTGGTTGGTATTGTAATGAGCTTATTGGTAATGAATTTCTTCAATGCACTTTCAATTGGTTCTCCCAAATTGTGTACTTCCTTGGAGGTCTTGGTACTCTTTGTGTATTAACTTGATTATTAGATGAACTAGCAGCAGGAAAACTTATCAATGGTTTGCCCACATTTGCATCCACAGCCCCATCATTAATGGTATTCTTGTTCTTATTCTAAAATTGGGGTTTGTCTTTCCCATTTCCTTCATCTTTGTTCCTTTTGAATAACTTGATGGTGTCTTTCTCAATGAGGACCTTCTCAATAGATAAACCTTTTTTAATAACTTCTTCGAATGTAGATAAGCATTCTTTATGAAGGTTATATCCAATGTCTTTGTTCACATTTTGAGTAAACATCTCAACCATTTGCTTTTGTGGAATGTGACAAGGGAATCAACTAGCTAAGCTTCTCCATCATTGTAAAAATGATACAAAAGACTCTCCATTTTTATTCTTTGTGTTACATAATGTGGTTACTAATACTTCACATTCAATTTTATAAGAGAAATGTTGTATAAAATCCTTTGCCAACTCACCCCATGACTTTATCCTAGGTGATAATTGTGAAAACCATTCCATGGCTTGTCCACCTAAACTTTGTGGAAATGATCTCATCAAGTAAGAATCCTCTCATGCCAATTCTATGCAAGCCGTGAAAAAATATCTAATATGTGCTTTGGGATCTCCTTTTCCTTTACATTTGTCAAACTTAGGTACCACAAAATGTGGAGGAAAAGGTGGCATTGGTATGCTTATATCAAATGGATAAGGACATATGTCTTGAATCATGTAATTATTGGTTCGTGCATGCATACTTGTCATTTGTTGTCACAATTCCTTAATCTATTGTTGCAAATCATTGCTAGGTGGTTCTTTGTCTCTTTGAGTTATCCCTACACTTGAACCATTGAGAGGAGGAGGAGGAGGGATATATTGCATGTAAGGATGATATTGTTCATATATGTGTTTGGGTGGTGGAGGAATGTAGTTATTATATGAGCCACCTGGTATGGTAGTGTGATGAGGTGGACTAGGCCTAGGGAAAGTATATGTGTCATGACCATGTGTATAGTGTTGGCATTACAATGGGAGATTGTTGGAATTTCAATAAGTTTGTTGGTATAAGGATATTGAGAAGGTTGTGGGAGATTATTGATATAATTGATAAAGGATGATTACTGTCTTAATAATATTGTTTTATCATTGATGTCAAGAAATTGATTTTCTAATTCAGTATGATGTTGCCATATCTTAAGAAGTATGTTTTGATGAGTATAAAGATGTCGGTAAGTGACACAGAAAGAATGTGAATGTGAAGGGGAATAATAAGTTATTCAATGGGCAACTATTACCGAGTTAGACAGTGATGAGATTCTATTGTTTTGATTGTTTTGATATCTTATATATGTGTATTCATTGACTGAATAAGAATAAGAAAATATTTCATTTAGTAGATGAATATAGGTTTAGTACTGTTATATGTTACTGAGCAAAGAACCTATTTGGTAAACCCTAAGGTTATCGATATTGGTTAAAGAAGGCAAAATGTCTACCGAGTGAAGTTCAGTATTAACTGAGTTACAACTGAGCAGTAACAGAACGCATTGGATGAATAAAAGAATTATTAAATGAAGGATGCCAATAAGCTGGAGATGAATAGATGATTGGTATGTCATGCAAGAAGTTTGTTGAGGATCTACGACAATGAAAATATAGAACTTAGATCTACAGCACAGATTAAACGGTCATAACCTAGCACAAGTACCAAGGAAGGAATACAAGTTCCAAGGCGAGATAAAACATTTTTCAAATCGAAGGATACAATGAACCTAGTCTAGTTTGAAGATCTGATGGCTAAGATTGATCATGGCAAATGTGATCAAGAAGATTAAGCGGTTAGGAATTGTTTATAAATAAGGAATTGTTGATGAACAATGTAGGCAGGCAAATAGAAGAACAGTGATACTACAGCAATGATCACCGAGTACTAAAGATTGAAGATCTGATTGAAGAACAGATTGAGAAGCCCAGCAAGGAGCAAGATAAGTCTTATGACAAGATTATTTTGAGCACATAGAATCTTCTTTAGCATTTCAGATGTGAAGTTGCAGTTATATTTTATACTATTATTTATTTTGTAAGTGACAGAAAATCTCTTAACCGAGTGGACCTAACAGTCTTATTTGTAAATCCTCTAGCAAGGTAACATTATAGTTGAGTGTTTGAAATCCTTTGACAAGGTCACTTCTAACAAAGTGCAAGATTCTAACAAATCTAAGGGAAATCCCTTAACCTGGTCACATCTAGAAATGTGTATATAATCTGTAACAAGATTGGCTTTTAACCGAACATACTCTAGAAGGGTATATTTCTTAGTGGGTCCAAAATCCCACAGTGGTTTTTCCCTATTTGGGTTTCCACGTTAAATCTAGTGTTAAATGTGTTGTGATGTTTTAAGGTTATCTGTTTATGAGTTTGAATGACTTACAGTTCTGGTTACATATAGAAGTAAAGGCTACCAAGGTTGAATCTGATGAATATATTAATTGTTGAGTTTATATGATTCACCCCCCCCCTCTCATCTTCTGCCAACTCACCCCAAGACTTTATCCTAGGTGATAATTGTGAAAACCATTCCATGGCTTGTCCACCTAAACTTTATGGAAATGATCTCATCAAGTAAGAATCCTCTCATGCCAATTCTATGCAAGCCGTGAAAAAATCTCTAATATGTGCTTTGGGATCTCCTTTTCCTTTACATTTGTCAAACTTAGGTACCACAAAATGTGGAGGAAAAGGTGGCATTGATATGCTTATATCAAATGGATAAGGACATATGTCTTGAATCATGTAATTATTGGTTCGTGCATGCATACTTGTCATTTGTTGTCGCAATTCCTTAATCTATTGTTGTAAATCATTGCTAGGTGGTGCTTTGTCTCTTTGAGTTATCCCTACGCTTGAACCATCGAGAGGAGGAGAAGGAGTGATATATTGCATGTAAGGATGATATTGGTCATATATATGTTTGGGTGGTGGAGGAATGTAGTTATTATATGAGCCACCTGGTATGGTAGTGTGATGAGGTGGACCAAGCCTAGGGAAAGTATATGTGTCATGACCATGTGTATAATTGGTATTTTAAGCATGATCTTGGGTATGGTCATCAAATATGACATGTGGTCTTCTAGTATAAGTATTATCATGATCTTGGGTATCCTCTTATTGTTGAGTATAGGCATTGATATTCTTTCGTCCTTGGAAAGTACGTGCATGGGGTTGTTCATGGGTGTGTCTAGCATCATTGGTATGAGTACAAGTATTGGTCACTTCAAGTTTTTTGGAATAGGGATGAAGGTGACTCAGGAACAGTACACTCACGTCTATTTCCACCATCATTACCATTAGCTTGATTGGGATCTTTTTCCAAAATTTGTGTCACATCAAAGTCATCTTGAATCAACATGTGTAAAAACCTTTGGCAGTATCTTCTCAAAATTATCTCAAGCAACCTATTAAACCTTGTATCAGACATGTGATCTTGAATTTTTATGATTGTAAGGGATTCATTTCCAAATTCTTGTACATTATGTTGTGGATTATAAATTCTTCATCATCAAATGTAAAAGAATCCATGTTTTGAGATCCTTGACCTTCTTCAACTTTTCTTCCAGATCTTTGGGATCAGGTTTCAACCATGAAAAGACCTTAACTAAAATGGAATATTGAAGAATATGGAGATAATGAAGGATAAAGAGGTTATGAAAATGGATAATGAATTTAGGGTTGTCTTGCAATGTCCCAAAATATTGTTCCAAGGTTGATAAGATAATCTAAGCAAGGTGTGGCTTCCTAAGAGATGACAAATTTTTATAGGTAAGTTGATCTTAACTTGAGACGTCCAAATGGTACCGAAGATGATAAATTCGATGTGGTAACCACCTAGAGATGTTTGTAATGTGTATACAAGATAAGATAAGGATTACTAAATGACCTTTTGACTCTATTTGAAAAGTGTAAATGGGGGGATTGAAAGTGATGTATGAAAATGTCTAAAAAATGGATGAAAAGCCATGAAAAGATAATGGTTGACTAAAATGGGATCCTATGGAATCAGCCTTATAAGCTCTTTGAATCTTAGAACCATTGAAGTAGTATTAATCCACAAACAAGTCAAAATGTCTCAAAAATGTAGTTTCAGAATCAAAAAATGCAATTTCACAGTTGTAGTGAAAATCTTAGTTTGTCCAAATACATAGTATAATGTCTCAAAAATGCACCAAAAATTTGCACAAATGCAACGGTATATCTCAAAAACGTGTTTTCTTGGTTGATAATATTGTTTCAATTATGTATGTAAATGCGCTAGAAATTTGCACAAACACAACAAGATAAATAAAAAATGTGTTGGAAATGAACACAGATGCAGCCAAAATGATCATATACACACTGGAAATGAACATAGATGCATTTCTAGCAAAAAAATTATTTTCTCAAATCTATCCAAATTTTGAAGATGTGAAAAAGTGACCAGATCTCAATGTTGATGTTTTTTGTGGAAAGAAGACACAATGTCTAAAGGTGTTGTTGTCCAAATATGAGTGTAATGTGTATGTTCAATAGGTCAAAACAATCCAATTTCCATGGGTCTAAACACAAACAAATACAATTCTTAGCCCTAAGGTCAAGGTCTCATGGCAATAAATTCAACCCACAACCTGGAATCTTTATCGAGTCAAATGTAGGGACACCTCAATGGATGTGTACACTATTTTGTCTTTGCATGAGAGGACAACTAAGGGCCTCCAGGACTAGAAGGATGACCCAATCACCTTGTCTGTAGAAAGCTACAAGTAGCTTATGCTAAGCCGAGGATTTATGTCTCTCCTCAAGGGAGCCTTATGGTAAGTATCTTGGGGGAAAAACTAGTTATCCCCTTAGACTGAAGCTACCGTGATGTTTAGTCAAATTAGGGTTGGCCACTATTAAGGTTTTTAGTCACAATCTGGGGTCACCAGCACCCTACGTGTGTCCAAATCAACCATACTTGGAGTATGAGACCCCTTTCACATTGAAGAGTATGAAAAAAGCTAATACCGATTGGGCTATGACTTTCATCTCAGCTTTTTTTATATAGAAAACTAGAGGGAAGTACCACTTAGGTCATTCCCTCTCACAATGAGAGGCAAGAATTCTAGAAAAAAGAGATGTTCAATGATTTCTCTTACACCCAAGATCCACAAAGACAAGGGGAGAGGATACTTTTATCAAACACCTAGCTAGGGTTCAACAACCGATTGGGCAAGTACCCCAAACACTTCAAACAATTGTTCTTTTTAGTGCACCAATGGAAATATTTTTTAATCTAATAAAAACAAGCACTCTCCTAAATTACCCCTACAAGCACAAATATTTTAGTAGTTTCAAAATTACCCCAACCTGCAACCACAAGGATTAGATCATAAAATAAAATTTAAAGGGGCCTTATACAAATGATTTTGGAATATTAAAGTTCAACCAACTTGCAGGACAAAAAAAAAAAACATACCAAAAACACATTAAGAGTTAGCAAAAATGTAATAATATCTAAACCCTAGTCATGGTAGGATAGGCCACAAACACAACAAAAACTAACACAAATGCAACAAAAACTTGCAAAGTATAAAATTGTCAAAACTAGAAACGCGCCAAGGTTATCCATAAATGTGATAATATTAACCAAAAACACGGCAAGACAAGCCACAAACACAGTAAGATCCAATAATGGTAAATACTCAAAAACCAAAATTGTGTTAGGATCACACATAAATGTAGTAAGATTAGCCAGAAACACGACAATAATGACCAAAAATGCATCAAGACGCAAACCTACAAAAACCATAAAACTTGCAACAACAAAAATGTGACAAAAAACCAGAGACGTGACATAAAGGACCATAGATGTTGTAGAAATAAAAATCATTGCAAATGTGGATCTCCAAATCTGAAAACACTAAAATATTAAAAAATAGGGACTAGGTCCCACTAGGCGTGCCAAAATGTGTGCAATGGAATTGGAAGACTAAAATATTGTAAAAGCTAATAAATATCCAACCACATAAAACTCTAGTTCTACAATGAAATCCATCATACACCATTGAAGAACCTAAAAACATGCAAAACAACAATTATGAAAGATTATACCATCACATGCTCGCTAGGGTTTGATAACCATTGATCTTGCTTGATGTTATGTTGCTCTCAAATTTTGTATTGTGCACAATATCTCAATAAAGAATGGATCAGTGGTTGTGTAATTTGGCAATATGTAGTTGCTTGATTGATTGATCAAAGTTATGAAGGATTGAGAAAGGATCCTCTTTTAGAGAGAGTACCCTAGAAATGGAGGGATAGGATTAAGAGGTGGAAGGATAAATGGTCGGCTCAAATTAGAGCGTAGGTATAGAAAATAAGAAAATATTAGAGATGTGGTTAAAGGTGAATTAAGAGATGAATGACAAGTGCCATAGAGGGGAAAAGATAATGAATTAATTAAATAAATAAAAATTTATTTAATTAATAGAATTAAATAAATAAAATATTTTTTCAATTTAGGGAAAGGATAATTTAAATAAATAAAAATATTTATTTAAATAGGGAAAGGCTAGAGGAGGATAAGTGAACTAATTAAATAAATAAAGATTTATTTAATTAATAGAAGGCTTGGGATAAAATAATTAAATAAATAAAAATATTTATTTAATTAGGGTAGGACAATTTTAGGTATTAACAATTATAGCTAGTAATATTTAATAAACATGATTGCAAATGTGGAAATATATTCAAAACATTTGAAATATTTGACAAGCTGCCTTAAAGAATTGTGATGACATGAAATGAGAGGATTACAGAGCGTACACCGAAAGGATTATGCAAGAAATTTCTTAAAATCCTTGTTTTAATGGGAAAGTCTTAGAAGGTTAATGAAAATTGAGGAATTCTATCTTAGAAAATCTATGATAGTTAAACCGCACTTTTAATTGATCTCTTTTATAAAGCATACTTTTACTAGTGGGTCCCATAGTTGACTTTCAAACGTAGTCAATTATCATAGTCAACTAAGAAATTTGGTGTCAGTCATCATAGTCACCATCATAAAGTACAACTACCAAGGGTATGAGTGTGCTCCAATTATTGACATAACTCTTTTAGAAGCCCTTGAAACGAAGCTTGGTCACATTAGTTTGCATAGTTTTTGGTATTCAATGATAGATCAGAACCAATCAACTATAGCCCATTGAACCTTTTTATAGTGGACTAGCTCATGTCGCTAGGTTTCCAGTAGCAGTTCAGTGCCTTGACTTGGTGTTGGAGTGTGTAAAGGGTTATAGTCCAAAAAAAGATAAATTAGGACAATTGATGGCCAATTAATAGATAAGCTTGATGGGATATCTATAAGAATTAGGACAATTGATGGACAATTAATTGATAAGATTGATGGGATATCTATAGGAATCATTCTCAAGCTACCACACAAAAAATTATCAACATTGACAAACTTTTGTCGACCTCTATTCGGAAATCACAAAAAATTGGTTTATGGGGCCTTATCATGATTTTGGGTTATTCTCATAATGGTGTTCTAATCAACCAAACAAAATTTCATGACAAAGGGATCAGTGGTCTAAAAGTTATCCATGTTTTTATCTTGCAAGCACTTGCGCCAGTTCTTAGTCGCAAAAGGTGGAAGCATGAAAAAAGCATTTCTCCCTACGTCTAATGGCATAAAAAAGGCATATAAGTAGTATGATGGATATCTCTCCAAGTGATGTCATCTCATGGAGAAAATAAATCATTATCTTCCTCAATGGTGAAATTGTAGCAATCAGAACTGGTTCATTAAAGGTTGATTCCCTAGAACAACCTTGTGATTTTTTAGAACCTTCAAGATATCGATGACAAAGAGGAAAATTTGTATTGGTGATTTCATCAAAGTTAGAAACCTTGAAGTGGTTACTAATGTGTTTTGAAATGCCAAGATGAGGTGGTTTAAATAACCGATAGTCACTTCAACCCAAATTGACAACTAACTTCACAAAAACCAATTAAACATGATTTGTACAAGTTATTAAAGGATTCAAAGCTATCAACAAGTTATCATACTCTATTTAATTGTTGATAGCATGTGATGATAATTGTAATGGTGTAAAAGTGACCCTACAAAGGGAAGAACTATATTCCCTTGAGAGCCAATTCCACAACATACATTCAGATATCTCCAACTAGTTAAACTAGTGAATATATCTAATTACAGAAATGGAAAGAGAAGACAACAAAGAGTCTTTAGTCTAAATCTAAGCATCTCAATCAAGGACGCTAGCATGACGCGTTATAGTCTTGTATGGACCACAAATGGAAAAGACTCAAAAACACAAAAACCCAACTTTGTCCTTCAAATAACCCTCATGTGTTCAAATGCTTTTAATAAACCAACAAGGCTTGAGAAAGCCAAGAGAGATGCAAAGAGTATTGTGGAAAGTTAGAGATTGTTGTAGCAAGTGAGAGAGAGAGGGAGAGAGAGAGAGAGAGAAGGTTGTGAGCATGCAAGAGATTACCAAAAGAACCAATAGAGAACTAGAGGGATTGCATGGAATGAAAGAGATGAATTTGAAAGACATAATAGAAGGGAAAAAGAAGGTTATCGAGCCATTTTAGAAGATTCCAAGCCGTTTCCATCGACCTTGGCAGGCTACAAGTGTTGAAATGCTCAAAACCAGCATTTGAATGTTGATATGTTGCTAGTGTCTAGATGAATCATGCTAAAAAATGACATGCAACAATAGAAACACATGGTTAACACAAAATTAATGCTAAAAGGTAATTGTTGGAAAGGTGTCCTAAGCATCCTAAGAGGGAAAAGGTTGATTCAAGGGCTCAAATGAGCCTACTCCATGGACACTAAAGTGTCTACAAAAGTGTATGTGGAATTGCAAAGGGGTATGTAATTTTTGACTCTACATTTTGCCTCACTTTAGCGAGTTTATGAGTCAACATGAATATGCACACTAAAGAAAATCTACCAAACATAAATAACGTAATGATGCCAAAAGGATACTATAGAGGAAGTAGACAAATCTTCAATCCAAGGAAGCATTCCCCCAAGATAAAGACCTACAAGACAAATGCATTAGAAAAATTACAAGAGAACAAAGTTAGAACATGAGAGCAAAAAAGCCACAAGGTTAGAACATGATAAACATAAAGATATACAGCCGAGAACATGGATTGAACACACATGAAAGCACATAACAAACAATCTAAAATATTTGATTCAACAAAGTGAAAGAGACCTCGATGTAAAGCATTGTCCCAGTACTATGCATTGTCTCCAAAATAATAAGAAACAACACATAGAGGAATTCTAAAAAGGAGAGAAGAATGTAAGGATTAATTGCTTCAAGAAAGAATGCACCCAGGAGATAAAGAAGCAACCAATGTCAAAGAGATAACATGACTCAAACACTAGCTTGATCTATCACTAGCAATCATGTAGATGATAATGATTAAAAAGATAGATCATAGTCTAGAAAATTGTGTTATGCCAAGTGATCAAAGATTAATAGCACCAACCTTGATGTGAAGGAAAGTCACTACTGAATAAGTAGAACCAACCTTTCCATGAAGGGAAGCCACAACCAAAAGGTAAGATGTGTTGATTTTATGGTAGTGCTCGTTAACTGCAGGCAAACATCAGATCTGTTGTCTTCCCAACCATAGACGATAAGCTCTTATCGTCACCCTCGAGCACACTGCATTTCTTTCATGTTATTCAATTCATGACCTTGCATATATATGAATCAATACCTCCTAATGGACCTCACGTCGGCCATATACTTTTGGCACCAAGGATAGGGTTAGACCTATATATTACAAGTTACATATGAGTCTCCTTTAGTTGCAAGTTACATTTAACTTAATCACAAGTTATATATGATGCCCAATTAGGGCCCGACTATTAATGTCTTCTAAGGCCAACATGGCCACATGCATGCTAGGTGAGCTAGGTCAGCCCTAGAAGGGCTCCGACCTAGCTACATACATCAATACTCCCTCTTAGCTAGGGAGGAGACCTTCTCAAGATCCGAGATACATGGCTGCTCCCATGAAAAATGTAAGTGAATACAACCACCATGGCTACTCCCATGGATGATGTTCACCATAGATGCTTCCAGAGGGTGAACAAGAACATCATGGAATTTCTTCCATGATACCCACCATACCTACTCGCAAAGGTTGGGCTCACCATGCCTACTCACAGAGGGTGGAAGAGGGATTTCACCTCAACCTTCTCCCAAACAAGGGTGTATTACCACCATGCCTACTCACAGAGGGTGGCTCCACCATGCCTACTCACAGAGGGTGGATCCACCATACCTACTCGCAGAGGGTGGAATGAGGGATTTCACCTCGAACTTCTCTCGCAGAGAAAAATTCATTAACAAGGGATTGCACCTCGAACTTCTCCCTCACAGAGAAAAACTCATTATTGCACCTCAAACTTCTCCCTCATATAGAATAAATCATTAACAGGGGATTGCACCTCAAACTTCTCTCTCACAAAGAAGAACTCATTAACAAGGGATTGCACCTTGAACTTCTCCCTCACAAAGAAGAACTCATTAACAAAATTTTCATGATGATGTGGCTCCCTCTAAATCTAAAATGTCAGGCTCTCTCTAAAGCTGAAATGTCAAGCTCCCTCTAAAGTTGAAATGTTAGGCTTCCTCAAGCTCCCTCTAAAGCTGAAATCAATCTTCTAACCTCTTCGTCCAAGGTTACTTCTGACGATATGTCAAACTTCCCCTGAATGCTAATTCTTCCTCTGTGAAGAAGTGCAAGCAATCTTCCTTCCTTGAATGCAATCTCTGATTTGTCCAACAAGGCTGAGGGTGATCTTCTCAGTGCCCAGATACACAAAGTCATTGCAGTGCTCCATACTAGCAATCACTCCATTTCCCTTGAAGTACTTCCTCACAAACTTGCTCAGCCCATTAAAATAAGCCTTAGCCAGTCTCACCCGCCTGCCAAGGCCCTCTCTTAGCAACTCCAAAATATGAATAGCGTCGACCTTCACGCCATCGATCCCTGCCCAGGACAAATACGAGTGTAATGCATCATAAAGTTCTACAGCACGCTCTGGCGGAATGAGGCACGCGCCATTTTTAACAATCTTATCAACAGCCAGATCTTCCATGGTAGTTTCCAACCCTGGAGAAAGCCTTGGGGTCAAAATTTCAGATGACAATTTTATACTCCCAGGGCGTACACTGCCCTAGTAACCACAAAAATTTTGCCACACATACACATAATCCAAACTATGAAACTCCATTTTCAGATCCATCACAAAAGCACAGGATCTACCTTCAAGTGGTTAGGCTCTATAGAAGGAACCCGCTCTGATACCATGTTGATTTTATGGTAGTTCTCGTTAACTGCATGCAAACATCAAATTTGTTGCCTTCCCAACCATAGACGATAAGCTCTTATTGTCACCCCCAAGCACACTGCATGTCCTTCATGTTATTCAATTCATGACCTTGCATATATATGAATCAATACCTCCTAATGGACCTCACGTCGGCCATATACTTTTGGTGCCAAGGATAGGGTTAAACCTATATATGAAAAGTTACATATGAGTCTCCCTTAGTTGCAAGTTACATTTAACTTAATCACAAGTTACATATGACACCCAATTAGGGCCCAACTATTAATGTCTTCTAAGGCCGGTAGGGCCACATGCACACTAGGAGAGCTAGGTCATCCCTAGAAGAGCTCCAACCTAGCTACATACATCAACAAGATGCCCAATAGAACCAACTTTTCTATGGAAGAGACCCACTACTGATAGAGATAAATAGATGATATATAGGACCAACCTTACTATGGAGGGAGACCACTATAGATAAGATCAGTTTTGATAAGATCCACAATGGGCAAAAGTAGATAGTCACCATAGTGTGCAATAAATAGATAGTCACCACAGTGTGCAATAAATAGATAGTCACCACAATGGACAAAATATAGACATGCAGCTCTATGGGTGAAAAAGAGATAGGCACCACTGTAGACAAAAAAATAGATAGGATGCATGTGAGAATGTACAAGTGAGAGAAGTGTATACCCCCTTAAAGATATTAGAATATTGACTATGTTGATATCTTAAGGAAAAGAAGAATAAATAAGAGAGTGAAACCTCAAGAAGGATGCACACCTCCCAAAACAAGTTGTCACTTTCCCCCGGCGTATAGGGGAGGAAAAGTATGCTAGAGACTATTGTGTTGCAACCACAAAGAAAGTATGGTTGTGTGCAACATTGTACCACCATGAATGGCAATGAGAAAGGAACCCAAAAATGCCACTTAGTGAGGAGAAACACAATAGATCAAGTGAGAGAATGCTTAACATGTAGAAGAGATAGGATAGAGGTGAGCCTCAATATCACTTGTGATTCAAAGAAGAAAATGAAGATGTATCAATAGATGAAAAATTTATGTCACCTGATTGATGATGTTGTTATATCTTACATGTTAAGGCCTTACATTCACTATTGAAATGGGTGAGCACTTGATGGTATGCATAGAAAGAAAGCCTTGGTATATCATTGTTATGAAACTTTTTATGTGTAGGAGAAGAGTAATCAAGTGGGCTTTAAGAAGACTCAACAAAGTAATCTCTTGATTAGATAAAGGATGAGGAGCAAGAAGAAACCCTTTCTCTTGTGGAGAAAAGTTTGACTACTCACTAGAAGAAGAAGACATAGAAACATTAGACAATGGAGGGGATGAAGATAGAGGTGAAGACTTGTAACCTAAACTTGTTGTAAAAGAGCACAATTTCAATTTGAAAGAAACCTTAACTCCTTGTCTCATGCACCCAAGATCATTTCCTTTATATCCATTCTTATAAATAATATCAAATCCTGGACCATAATGCAATTGCAACTCCTCAAGGGGGAACTATCACCATTAATGGTATAATTAATGGTTTTCACATAATCCTGTGATACAAAAGAATAATCATCTTTGATAGTAGGTGTGAATGATAGTTTTGGAATGTTAAGGTGGATAGGGTTGAATTTATATTCTCCAATGAAGGAGCCTCTAAAGTCTAAGGAACCCCAATCATCACCAAGAAATGCATTTGATTTAGAAAAAGAATAATTTGAAGGAGATGGAGTAGGAGTGGTCTTAGGACTTTCTACTTTAGGAGAATCTTGTTTAGGGACAACCTTCTCATGGGTTTACTCTTTAGGAGGGATCATGGGAATAGTTGTCGATATATTAAAAGATAAATATAGAATATAGTTGTGAAAGGAAGGTGTAACCAAGGCATGACCAGCTGCTGCTATTTGACATAGGTGCATAGCATTATGATTAGTCTTTATTGTAACTACTTGATTTTTAGCAATGAAAGTAATAGAACCATGAAGGGTAGAAGTGAATATTCCTAAAGCACGAATCCAAGGTCTACCCAAGAGAATATTGTATGGTAAAGGCTCTGTCATAACATACACTAAGGTTGGAATAGTAAGTGACCCAATTTTTATAGGCAAAATAACAGTGCCCAAAGCGGTTTTACCAGTATTATCAAAACCACAAATGAACAAAGAAGATGTAGAAAGAGAATTTGAATCTACTTTGATCTTGAGCAATAGATCTAGACTACAAACATTGAGCATTGAGTCAATATCAATGAGAACCTATTTAATGCTGACATCGTTAACATAAACGATTATCATTAATGGATCTAGTTGATTCCTTACTTGTGGAGGTGGGAGTTCACGTGGATAAAATGTAATATTTGGTGATTCTACATGAATCTGACCCATCAATGCATTCACATCTGAAGGCCTAGCAGAAGAAGGAAATAAGATCTTTTGAAGAGCTTCTTCAAGCATAGCTTGATAAATTGGAGTAGTTCAGGAAGCAAATCCCAAAGTAATATTCTAGTGGGAGTAACACAATTGCTCAATAAGATCATAATCACTAAGTTTCTTAATTGAAGGCTTAGATGCTTGAGGAAGATCTAGTTGAGAAAGTGGTAAAGAAGTATTAGATTGATTAACATTTTTCTTATTTATGTGAATGTTATAAGTATGGGCTACCATTCTATAAGAAGGAGCCTTATACTATTTGTATCTCATAAAAATATTTGGTGAGTCACTTTTGAAAGGAACACCGTGAATAGAAATTACCTTCTTTGGAGAAGGGCTAGCCACAGTCACATAAATAACTGGTGTCTTAGGCCTTTCAGGGGAGAAGAAACAAAAATCACATTCACAGACTCATTACAACTTGTATAAGAATTAATTGAAGGGACTTGATTAACATTGACCTTTGGAAGATTAAATGTAATATGAGATTCATCATCCACAAAGGCATTAACTTTAGAAGAGATTGCATTGAAATGAAGAGAAGGTAGAGTAACATTAAGAAAGGTGTCAATGATATCCTCCTCTTGCAACAAAATATTCTATGCAATAGAAGGAATTTTACAAGAGGGATCAAAGGCATAAAGTTACATAGGTAGAGCCAAGTCACCATCACATGCTTGAAAAGAATATCGTTAGTACTTTGAATAAAACTATAAATTTAATTACTGAAAGAAGATAACAAATGCATTTTGAAATTAATAAGCTAAATCAAAGAAGCAATGCATAAAGAAGTCGGCAGAAGGTTGACATATCATTTAAAAATTAATAGAATGATAAAGAATGTTTTGAAAATAATACAGAAGAAGTGTTCACGTTGGGTTCACCAAAATGTAATGGTGTAAAAGTGACCCTACAAAGGGAGGAACTATGTTCTCTTGAGAACCAATTCCAAAACATACATTCAGATATCTCCAACTAGTGAAACTAGTGAAGATATCTGATTATAGAAATGGAAAGAGCAGACAACAGAGTCTTCAGTCTAAGTCTAAGTGTCTTGGTCAAGGACACCAGTGCGACATGTAGACATTTGTGTGGCACATTGTAGTCTCATATAGACCATGAACTAGAAAAGACTCAGAAACATGTACCCAACTCTATCCTTTAAATCACCCTCGTGCGTTCAAATGCTTCTAATAAACCATCAAGGCTTGAGAAAACCAATAGAGATGCAAAGAGTATTGTGGCAAGTTACAGATTTTTGTAACAAGTGATAAAGAGAGAGCAAGAAAAGGTTGTGAGAATGCAAGAGATTTCCAAAATAACCAAGAGAGAACCAGAGAGAATGCATGGAATGAAAGAGATGAATTTAAAAGAGAAAATACAAAGGAAAAAGAGGGCTACTAAGCCATTTTAGAAGATTTCAAGCCGTTTCTACCAACTTGGGCATGTGACAAGTGTTGAAATGCTTAGAATTGACATTTGAACAGTGAGATGTTGCAAGAAGAATGCACAACATGCGGACATCCGTGTTGTGTGATAGTGTCTAGATGGATCACACTAAAAAATGGTGGGCAACAAGAGAAACACATAGTTAATACGAAACTGACATTGAAAGGTAGTTGTTGGAAAGGTGTCTTGAGCATCCTAAGAGGGAAAATGCTAATGCAAGGGCTAAAATGAGCCTACTCAAATGCTAGGGGAATGGACACTAAAGTGGCTACAAAAGTGTAGGTGGAATTGCAAAGGGCTATGAAATTTTTGACCCTACCATAATATCATGTGATTATTTTCATAACTCATTAAGGATTTTGAAATATTCACAAGATAATATGGTGGTAAGACAAATTCATCTTTTGAATATTCATCTAAATTTTCAACACGAATACAAAATTATGGTGGTGAATATAAGTTTACCATAGGCGAAGTAAGTAGCTATAAAAAGTTTTAAATTGTTAGAAGGTTAATGAAAATCAAGGAATTATATCAAAAGTTTCTAGTAAAAAACCTATTATAGTTGAACCTGTTGAACATAGAATACCACTGAGAGGGGGGGTGAATCAGTGGTTCCTATATTCTCTTCTTACCAATCTAATATTCAGACAATCAATTATTTACTTAACCACTAAGCAGTCATACTGATAATCCAAGAGAGAAAACCACAGAGATCATTCACACACAAGAAACTCACAACACCGGATTTACGAGGAAAACCCAATATGGGAAAAACCTCGATGAGAAGAGCTGCTGGAGACTACTGCTCCAATCCAGCCTCACACATAAAACACAAATTTACAAAGATTTTGGGCACCAACCCAAGGAGCACCAAGCTTCAACTTCGCAATGTATAATGAAATACTATTTGAATACAGTTAAGGCTTCTTGTTGCAAATGAATTCTACAACTCTTGAATCAAATAACTCTTTGGCAGTTTACAGTCTTTTCTTCTTCACTAAAACTCACACTGTCGGTGGTGGGATCCTTGTCTCTATTTTTCAAACTCTATTATCTTTCTCTCCTTCTCACATACAATCTCTCAACACACTGTTTCACTCTAGAATGTTGTCTGCTTTTCCACACCTTACCGATTAGACTCAATTGTCAGACTATGACATTGCCGGTAGAATCCTCTCACTAATTTGCTTTCTCACTCACACTGCAACTTTCTCAGATCACCTTCAAAAGTTTTCTCCTGGCTCACTCTCACTTCTCTTAACTTTTCAATATTCATTGCATCAACAAATTTTTCTGTCCAGAGCTCTCATCACTCATACAGTGATTTCTTGCCAAAAAAGAATTCAAAAACTTGAGCGATTAGGGTTTCCTTTTTCCCACACAATCTTCATGAGATCCAATCCCACCTATCTTGGATAAATCATCTGTTCTGGAAGACTGCACCTGCACTCAGTTTCCATTATCCAATGTACGTTTTTCTTGAAGTGGCAATCACGAATCAGATCTTCTGTCATGAAGTCTGACGACACATAAAGTGTTCTAGAATTTTCCTTTATGAAAGCATCTTGAATCGGATTTCCTTTGCCTTGATTCAGGCACCAATTGCTCCCTGATCTTCCTTTGTCATTCCTTCTTCCTCGAGCCGCAATCAGTCAGATGCAATCCCATGATTTGTGGATCCTTCATTAATGACTATCTGTTTCATCAACCCTATTTATGAGGCTTCACCAACCACAACACACTTGCCACCTCAGCTTCACATGGCATCACACCGATCAAGACATGACCTTCCAACACGCAGTTGGTCTGGAAAACACATACCGGTAAAACCCTTTGCTGATAGAGTGTTCTTCTTCTATTAACCAATAGAGCATCCCATACTGGTTTGTACTTTACTAGTAGACATTCATTCTTTATGCTCATTGGATCTCCATCATGTCAGTTGACATTAATGACAACTTAGTGCCAAAATGCTGATAGAACCATAGTTTTAACTGATCTCTTTAACAAAAACGTAATTTGACTAGTAGATCCCACAGTTGATTTTCAAACCTAGTCAATTGTATCATAGTCAATTAAGAACTCTGGTGCTAGTCATCATAGTCGCCATCATGAAGTATAACTACCAGGGGTACAAGAATGCTTCAATAATTAACATAACTCATCCATAACTCCTTGACACAAAGCTTGGTCACATTAATTTGCATATTTTTTAGGGTTCAATGACATATGAGAAGCAATCAACTCTAGCCTATAGAACCTTTGGCAGTGAACTAGCTCATGCCACCAAGTTTTTAGTAGCATTTCAATGCCCCAACTTGGTGTTGGAGTGTGTAAAGGTTATAATTTAGAAGCCAAAGAAATCAAGACAATTGATGGCTAAGCCTAATGGGATCTTTATAGGAACCATTCTTAGGCTACCATAGAGAGAACAATTTACCAACATAGACAAATAGAAAGTTGTGAAGTACTTTAGTTAAAATTAGAGAAAGTACTTGAATAACTTGGAGAAATTTTGGTTGTTGATACCTAGAGGTGGAAAGTCCCAACTTCCAAATGTGCTTTATCAATTTGTCTTCATTGATGATGTTTTCAATTTGATAGTACTACTTCATTGGTTGATGGGAAGTGCATATTCAACAGAGTTTGAAATATGGATGTATCTCTTCATCATCATCATCATATCAGCAAGAAAGAAAATCATTGACTATGGAAGCCTTATCAGCGATTGTTTTAATGATCAGTTAACTCATTTTGAAGCAAGCCAATACTTCCACATGTCACCTTATCTTGTGTATGCAATTTCTAATATAAATCCCTGGCTAGGACTCAATACTAGAGGTATATTTGACCATACAACACAAATGTATGACCACTATCTATAGTTACAATTGGAAAAAGCTACAAGCACTTCAGAAGAGTTAATTATGCCTTCACGATGCTCATAGAGAGACAACTCTAGGGTAACATGGTGATAAGAATATCAACAGAAGCAACTCTACTGATAAAAAAAATGGGAGTTTATTTATTCAGTTCCCAAAATTTATCTATTTCTGAATAGGTGGGTTTGATGGTTATCTTTTTAAGTTACTAAGATATGTTGATGACAAGAACATCATAATTGAACTTTGCAAACATTTAAGCATAGTTAGCAAGAATAGAAAAGATAAAAGGAAGAATGGCATTCCATTTCCCATTGGACTATCACTATAACTATCAGTCTGCTTCAAATGCTTTTGGAGGATGGGTTTTTCTTTCTTGAGGGTTTTTCCAAGGTATATCTTTTGTTATCTTATGGTAGATTTTTTTTATTCGTGCATTATAGTTATTTTGTAAACTTGACTATGTGGTTTTCTCTCATGGGGATAAGTAGAAAATGGTTTGATCAATGAGTATTATTTTCCTAAAAGGTCACTCTTTTGTGTCAAACATCTTGGATGTGATTGTGTTAGTTTATTCTTGGCATCTTTGTTGTAGTTTTGAGTCAATCTTATATGGGAGGTTGTAGTGTATTCTTTGAGCTATTTTTATAATATACGAGGCTTTTGGTCCCTTGAAAACTAAAAGCTATTCCAATAACTCATTTTCAAGCTCCAAATGACATATCCAACTAAGTTTTTCCACAGTGGCTTCATTGTCTAGGCAATACTATATCACGTGCATTTGTATTAGGGGGTTTAATATCCCAAAAAATGAGCTCAATATATTGCCTATCTGGTTAAAATAGGGAGATTTTAATTCGAGCTATAAAAAAATGCAATATCTGGTGAAAATAGGGGATTTTTAATTCGAATTATGAAAAAATGCAATATCTGGTGAAAATTGGGGGGAGGGGGGGGGGATTTAATTTAGATAGTGTATTGGCAGGGGGTGATAAAAAAGGATTTTAGGGCAATATTTTTTGAAAATAGGGGGATTCTTTAGTATGCCATGAACATGCGTGCTATAATCTAGGTTCACTAAGTGAAGCCCTTGTGAGTTTTTCTTACTTTTTTATCATTACAATACTTATAGAATCCTCTAATAATTGAATCTAGCCTCCTCACACATTTAAATAGATGGTGGAACATCTTTCTTATCATGGTAAAACTATTGGTTTTGATTAGATTTTGATTTCAAATTCACCATGATAGTTTCATAACTACCTCTTGTTGGAAACTAACCATTTGGTTTTGTTAAAAAAGCAGTTGAATATTTTTTATTTTTCATATCTTACACCTTATATTGATCAAGCTTTTACCTTTTTGAATTGTTATGGATCAAGTTATTGAACTCAAATTATTGCTCAAATTATTGATGATAGATAATATTTTTTAAAATATATAAATTTTCCCAACAATATCTAAGTAAATTTAGAACTTAAACCAAAATATGCATCTCTTCTTTTGTGGCGTGCAAGCCACTTTTAGTGATCTTAGTGCTTTAAATAAAATAATGGATTTCTCTATGAAAAATAAAAAATGTCAAGCCACAAACATACCATATAAACATCACTTACCAAGCACATAATAATCAAGTAAAGACTTGAAAGCATTTTTGGTCATAGAATTCAATAAAGAAAAGGGAGAATCCAAAGAAAGCTAAGGTCTCTAGAATCCTAAATGATTTTACTAGCTAGATGCTAGATGCTAGATGCTTTACTTTATAAAAAATGAGTTGCACTAGGTGAAGCTCAAACATCATCCAAATTTATGGCTTCTTGAAGGACACGATCTAAGAAGCAATTTATAATTCAAGTGAAACTTAGGTAATCATGTTTTCAAGGGTGGAACCAATATCTTGTACTTATTTTTAATCACTAGTGATATAGTCATGGTTATTTTAACAATCCTAGAGATATTTCCAATTATGGAAAATTCTTATGATGCTAAAACTTGTTGGTATTAGCATATGCACATAGTAATGGAAAGCTAAAATTTTAAATTGTTATCTTGATACAAGAATTTTGAAAGTTATTTGTTTTCATGCCAAGCTTTAGGTAAATGCATTGTTTCTTCCTAGACATATTTGAAAGCAATGACCTTAACTTTGGTCAAAGACACGATGCATATAGAAACATGAATACAATCTTGGTTGATGACAATATCCATACCAAAACCATTGAGATAAGTAAATGATTAGTGACTAGAGATCCAACAAGGTAAAAATAAAATGAATTGAGGCCATAGTAAAAAATAGGATTGAACATGTTAATGGAGAAGACATGACTCAAGATCTAACAAGGTGAAAACAACATGAATTGAGGCCATAATAAAAACTAGGATTGAACATTTTAATGGAGAAGACATACTTTGGCTATTTATAGGATGAGTTTATCCCTCTTCAAGGTCATGAATATGACCATCATTAAAAAACAATACCTAAAAATCTACTCAAAGGACTTTTGCATAGTAGAAGATGATGGATTGTCTTGAAAGAAAATTTAAGGGGATCAACGTCCACAAAATTAAATACGACAAAAAAGATGAAAATTTGAAAAAAAGAATGGAACATGTTGAAACAAAAATGAAGGTGACGCCATGATTTTTCAAGTTTGTATTAGGGAGATTTTGGTAAGACAATAATCATGACTAAATTGGTACTATCATTGTCCACACTTAAAATTTTCAATGAAAGTAACTATTGTAGTTATGGAAAGGAAAATTGATTTCAGCATTATACAAACTTGAGAAGTGCTTAACAAACTAGACATTGGATAAAAATGTATAGGGGGAGATCTAAAGACTAGACAAAAAACTAGCTTTATGTTTTTAGTTGCCATAAATTGGTTTTTAGGGCATTTGGAAGGTCTATAGCCATTTGGTTTATCTTTAGAGCCAACTAACAGGTATCTTACAAGAAAAGTGAATTCATTTGCCTAATGATGATTTCCAATGCCTTTTTCTCTATTATAAGATGGTTCCATCAATCAAATTATTTTTTTCATCTGATTTTGATCTAAAACTACTTTTACTCTAATATGCTCAATACATATATACACCCAAGTTTTATTATAAGAGGTAAGGAAACTATTAGAGATATCATGATGAATTAAAAACATATATTTTTAATGTAATTCAAATGCAATCCCAAGCTCTACCATCATTGAAATAGAATTATACTTGTACAACAACAATACTATAGGAGCATCATAACATTTTATTTTTTAAAAGACTCTCCCATCTAGCTCTATCACGCCCGTGTTTCCTTGTGCATTTTTCGAGCCCACTCCCCTTGGTTTGCATGTTCTTCATGTTATCGATCACGTTCCTACTACATAGGTGGGCTCTTCTATGGGGCCTCCTCACGGTCCAACGAAGTTTGGGTTTTATCAGGTCACAGATCTCCCTATGCCTCCCCTACCCTACTCTATTGATGGTGTGTGTGTCCCTTCTCCTACGCTTTTGGGTGTTGGTGTGGGCTCTCTTTCCTCTCATGTTGGTGCGCCTTCTCTCGGTCCCTAACTATGGGTGGGTCTAGTTTTGTTGTTGATGGTACTCAAGCAAGGTTTTTTTATAGGTGTGGGGTCCCCCCTCTTGAGCCTTTTTCTACTACTAGTGGGTGGAGCTTTAATCATGTTACCATATTTGTCATTTTTTTTTTTGATCGGTAATTGGCCGAAGCTTGAATAGTTATTATTATTATTATTATTATATTTAATTATATTGACCCCAAGACCTTCCCAATCCTATGGAGGGCCAAGAGTCACAACTTAGAATTCCACTTCAGATGTCCCTATTGGGAATTGAACTTGGGTCTCCACAGTGAGAACCCAGTGTTTTAACCAGTTATGCTCAACCCCTTGGACTACCATATTTGTTGTTTCTCTTCCTCCCAATGGGAAATCTCATCCTCTTCCTTGTGCCAAAACCTCCCATGTTTTGGTTTATGGATAAGATGTAGAAAATATTGGCTTCTACCAATGTTGTGGATTGGTGTGCAAATTTGTAGGGTTCTGGCCTTCCCTCTCAAATCTACGTCATTGGGTGAGTTATTATTTCTTTGCTTGTTGGTATCATTGATCTTCACCCTTGTACTAAGGGTTTTTTTATTTCTTCCTTTGCTTCCTTTGATGATTGTGACTTGGTGTTGAGCAAGTTGTGAGTTTGGTGAGTTAACTCTCTCAGTCAAACCATGGCAACTTTCTTGTAACCCTCTTACTGAACCACTCAATGTGCATTCAATGTGGGTTCATCTTCCCAATCTTCGTCTTCTTTTTTGGGATCATTCTTGTTATGAGGCCATTGGAAACTCTATCGAATGCTTCTTGAAGGGGGATGATACCATGTCCTTCATGGATCATTGTACTTTTTCTCACATTCTAATCAATATTGACATCTCTATGCCTCTCCCTAAGGATGTGGTTCTTATGGTTGGAGATAGGCCATAGACTCAATCTCTCATTTATGAGGACCTCCCCTTTCGTTATTGCAGATGCTTCTCAACCGATCACTTAGCTATAGATTGTTCTCTCTTGAATCGTAAAGGTTCTACTACTTGGTGGAAAGATGTGAATGTTCATCATTTGATTGTTAATGTTTTCGATAGTGACGACTTCTCCCGGGATGAGGTTATGCCTCTTACTGTTATTGTGGCCTCTATTGCCCCCTAGATCCTAGTCCTACTGGTGTGGCCTCCTCTGGCCCTAAGGTTTTTACTCTTGTTGCTCCTATTTTGCAACAATAGGCTACTCATGTTTTGCAACAACAATATCCTCCAACTAGTAACAGACACTCTAAGGGGATTTCCCCCCTTGATACCACCTGTAATGATGTTCCTAATAGTAGTATCGTCTAGACTATTATTTGTTGTTGTAGGCAAAAAGGTAATTCTCCCCCCCCCCCAAATCTTCTGAATTGAGTTGTGGGTGATTCTTCCCACTCTTTAGTTTGGATCCTAGCTTTCTACTAATGTGTTGTTTATGGTTTGTTTGGCCTTTGTTTTGTTAACTAAGGTCTTCCAACCTGTTGTCAATGACCTGTTCGATCTGAGTTTGTTTAGGGTTAGCACCCTTGTTTTGTTGCTTTTAATATGAAAAACAATACTATAGTATTAACACCACTAAGTACAAGGAAATGAGATTGAAATGAGTAGTTTGAGGATAGGAAGCCCCCTTATTATAGCCTAAGAATAAATGATTTATCCTATTAATTAAAGAAAAAATTAAAATAAAAACAAAAGATAAAATTAAAATAATTATTTTTCAAGAATTTTAGGTGTGGAGATCTAGACAAGGAATTTGCTTCATTTTTTTGGCAAGGGAGTGGTAAACATGTCATCCATGCATAAATAATCCATCTCTATTGGCTTAGTGTCAAGGGTACTTTAGGGCACAATCTTGGTATTATCTCTTTACAACATTAAAGACAAGTATCCTTGTTGGCAGTAAAAGGATAACATAGCCGACTTAGGCTACCACATATGGTCTACTATATAGAAATAAAACCTATAGCCAACTTTAGGAGTAATATCCCATCTTGGGAATTGTATAAATAGAAATTGTAAATGATATTCGAAATAGATAAATGATAGATGTGATTGGAGATATAGAGATTGAGATCTGGGACTGTAAATCATTTTGGACATTAGCAATGTATTACAATGATGTTGTTGTTGGTCCAATTTTATGTGTGGTTATTATGTGTTATGGTTTATTAAGGTATGAATGATTTGTTGTTCTGACTTAGTTCCACATCTATTGATTTCTTTCCTTGTGTCCTTTGGGGTATAAAGACTATCATAAGATATATTTGGGGTACAGATCTCCAGAGTGTAGTTTCCCCTCAACTCTTGATAACAATCCTCTTTACAAAACTTGATCCTTGATAAAAAAAAATTGTAAACCATTCAACTTTACAAATTGACAAAAAACCACTTTATAACTTAATATTTTAGTATGTTAAATAATACTAAATATCTTATAAAAAGTTGTAAAAATTTGTGCCTACATAACTTAATGCTAACAACAAACTCACCCTATAAAAACAAACTTGACAAAGAGATTCCACTCATTACAATGAACTTAGTAGTTCAACTACTTCAATAATTTGAACTGGTTCCAAAATCCTTGAATCAATTAGTAGTTCAGCTACTTCAAGAATTTGAATTGATCTCAAAATCCTTGAAACAATCATAAAATTAATCTAATTTGTGAACCAAAACATTTTTGCTTAATTATGTGTTTCTCATATTACTAGAAAAACTTAAACCCCTGCTATTTTTAAAGAGCCAACTCATTTTTGCTTGATTATTTGTTTATCATATAACTAGAAAAACTTAAACCCCTGCTATTTTTAAAGCTCAAATATATACACATCAATTTCTATCCCATAAATAGGAGAAATGAATCAAAGTGAGAAATGTATGGTGACCTATAAATAGATATATTGAGAGAATCATGATATCTTTTTCTATTTCAAACTGAACCCATCAATTTTTATCTAGTATAACTGACAGAAATCAAAAGCTAATGGAAGAGTATTCTACCCAATTTAAAAAAGCCTATTTTTTAAATAGAAAAAATGTTAGAATTTACTCGGTAGAAATTGATATGTTGAGCTTCAAGCAGAAGAAATAGATGATTCCTAACTGCCTTGCAGGAGAAAATAACTAGCGATGGCGACATGGGATCAGATTAGGTAAAATGGTGGCCCTCTGGTTGTTACAAAATTCAACATGTAGGTGGGAATGAAAACTCACATGGAAAGTATGTGTGGCTTATACACTATCTATCCCTTCACCCTATTATATTTTGGGACTGTGTATTCAGGCTTCTGTAACTTCAACAAATTGTAGTTGTTGGAAATGGACGTCTGGCATATTTTATGTATTGATATATTTTAGAGACTGGATAGTCATTTCTATAATTGTCGAACAAAATGATGAATTTGAATACATCTTGCTGGAAGTGCATCTTCGCCTTTTGTTTAGCGCAGTTGGTGAAGATGTACTCCTTGCAAGACCTATTATTATTGTAGAATTTTCTGCAAAGCCAAAATACAGATCTAGCTAGGAAAGAGAAAACAAAACTTGTAGATTCAATGCATAGAAGATAAAACAGAGCAGCTGAGAAAGGAAAGGAATTGTATTAACCCCTTGTTATTTTACATTATGCAAATGCATGCTTTTATACAATAGTAACCACTGCATGATCACATAATTTAAGGTGGAAACAAAGGCATAACAACCATATCAAACTTGGCGGTGAAAGGAGCGAAGAAAACAAGTGTAGTTCTTTGTAGTTAACTTACATGCAAGCATGCAATCTGCAGATCACAGAGTTGACTGTGTTGCATGACTGACTGTTTTGCATGCGCTAACACCCCCCCTTAAGTCTAACTAAGGAGATATAAACCTAATGAAAGGAAAGAGGGAAGAGGGAAAACCCAGTGGGAACAAAACCCCCCCTCAAAATAAACACTAACTCTGCGTGACACTTAATATGCTACAATGTCTTGCAACCCAAAAAGGTCTTGCAGAAAGTGGCTATTTGTCAATAAAAACTATCAGCTTCAATTGGGTATGTTTTTCTGATAGGAATTTTAGCTGATATGTTTGCAAATGAAGAAACTAGGGATGCACAAAGTAGAGCATTGTTAAACCACTTTGGTAGATTTGGCAGTTTGTGTAGATGTAACTGGTTTCATAGTTTTGCAATAACATGAAAGATCTGGAGAAGTTTAGACACTGACATGCTTTCTAATTTGTGTTGTGAATAGGATTTATGCTGTAGAAGCAGGTGATTGAGTTCTTTCTTGGAAAAAGAGATATCCAAATTCAAATGAGCTGCAAACAATTTTAACATTTTTGTGCCTATCAATATGGAATGGTATGTATAAAGGTATTATTTTCAAAGTTTTGCAGTTGTACTAGTATCCTGAAAGACAATTTTTTATCAATTATCACAGTTTGTTTTTCTTTGTACCATGATTTTCATAATAAGATTATAATGTAGTGAGAATACATTACAATATTTTTTTTAGTGTTATCAGATTTTTACAATTCATGTTAATATCATTAAATTGCTTTTGGATTTGATTGTGTAACTTTTTTAACATCAGTATTTTAGATGACACTCCATGATCCATCATCAAAATGTTTAAAAAACATAAGATATGTAAAATTTATGTTACATAATTAAATATCATGATGGATAGAAAATTTTCTTCATAAAAAAGATCCAAACGATTGCCACAACAGCCTATCTCACCTACTTTTCTTGCAGCCTGTTGGACTGTTCTTGTTTTGTATTGTATTCTTTTCCTTTTTCTTTTAAATAAAAAATTCATTAAAACAGAAATGCTTGCCATAATATCCTCATATGTTCAAAGTACTTGTCACAACAATGACATTTGGAGAGGGAAAAAAGATACCCATAACTTAATTGTTAAGTTATATGTTTGGAGAGGGAAACTAAACTATATGTTAAGGGTTTGTTTGTTTTTATTAAATTATATATATTTATAATTCATGCATTAAATTTATTTTATTGGAGAGGGAAAAAGTTATTGATTATTTATATATTAAGTTAGCTTTTTATCTACAATTTATATATTATATTAGTATGGAGAGGAAAAGAGTTATCTATAACTTATTTATTACGTTAATTTTTTCTTAAAGCTAAGGATATGAATGAGTATCATATAAAATAAAGATATAATAATATACAATAATCTAGTCTTAATAGTTTTTTACTTTTATAAATAATTTAATAGAAATATAAATAATGATATATATACGTCTTAATATTTAATTTTTTTTGTAAAGATTTTAATACAAATATTTAAATATAATGATATAATAATAATAATAATTTATTTGGTTCCACAATGATATCTTTGAGTCTCATTTACATAATTTTTACTAAATATAGATATGCTAATTATCTTCTGATTTACACAATCTTGGATTTTATTATGCACTGGATACACAAATATAAAGACCAAATTTAAAATTAACATTAAATGATTTAATTTAATTAAATCAGATTAGTTTTGTTTAGATTAATTGATTTATATTTGAAATCATAATAGAAACAAAATAATTAGGTCAACTAGGTTAGTGATATATGGACTCTATTTAATTCATTTAAAAAATTAATGATTATTATAATACAAATGAAATCAAATATTATACTTAGTTATATAAATTATCATGTAAAGTAAGCAAGAAGGCAAGTGACACCAAGTTTAGGAAAGGCAAGTAGATAGTGTCAAGTTAACTCAAATGATATAAATTTATGAGCCATAGGTGATTTTGCATTTCAAGATAAATCAATTTTAAAGTGTAGAAGTAATTGCATAAACTGTCTCTAAAGATGAAATTTTTAAAAAGGTTAAACAAAAGAAGAATTTTGGATAAATAGAATTTACAAGTAGTTGTATAACTATTTGTGCGACGGTAAATGTACACAAGGAAATCTTCTTAATGATAGAAGAGCATCTCTTCAAGATGGAATGTAACAAAGTATTTTTATTTTTATTTTGTGTTTATAGTTTTTTTCTTTTTTTTATCAATAAAGGGCCGAGGTTGGATATATTATATTTAAATAAGCAGAAAATACATAATAAAAGTTTTTAAAAGTAGTCTGATAAAACATGCCCAAAAGAAAATACGCATGAATTGCCCAAAAACTAACAGGGCATAAACCAAAAACCTACTTCAAAATATAGAGTCTGACAAATAACCAAAGGAAATTCTAACACAAAAATTGAAAAGATAGCCAAACTTGGCCATGATGAACCTCAGCAGGAAGAAGATGGTCTTGAGGTAGGCGAGGAAGAACCGGGAACAATTAAAGTGTCCACCCACTGAACAATTGTCGGAATCCACTTACCCCAATCTAGTTTTGGAGGTTTTGGACAGCAATCAATCCATGGGGGCTTCACTTGCTAGGCAATATTATATCATGTGCATTCATATTGGGGGGGTTTAACATCTCAAAAAATAAGTTCAATATATTGCCTATTTGGTGAAAATAGGGAGTTTTTTAATTCGGGCTATGAAAAAATACAATATATGGTCAAAATAGGGGGTTTTTTATTTAGGTTGTGTATTGGGAGGGGGTGACAAAAAGGATTTCAGGGCAATATTTTTTTGAAAATAGGGGGATTATTTAGTATGCAATGAATGCACATGCTATAACCTAAGCTCACTAAGTGAAGCCCCCATGAATCTCACTTTTTTGTTGGCTCAAGATCCCCATGAGCCAAGACTTATTTCAGTTTTTCTTCCCAGTCATCCACTCTCTCAGTCGAAGCTAATTTAGTCAACCCATGAAACTCTAAATACTTCTTTATCCAATTTTCTTCAGGGGTTTTAGTCAATTTGAATATTGCTGAGAGGAAATTGGCATTATCTCTTATGATGAAATGCCTTGCTTTAAACATCTTTTCATCCTCAAAATATAAAATGGGAAACCTTGGGCGAGGTTTCTCATTCCTGATAGCTACATTGAAATCAATTGGCAAAGGGATGGTCAAATTCTCATCAATATTCTTGGGATATTTCTCAAACCGCCAAGCAAATCCTCCTTGAATACTTAAATGCAGAGCTTCTTTGTTTTGTCTTAGGGAAACCAAAGTGAAGGAGAGTTTCTATAAAAATTGCTGGGATTTGCATATTTACCCTGTACTTGTGGTTTATCCTCATAAACAAATCTCCTAAAAATTTCTTTACTACTCTAGTAATTACAAAATTTGATTCATTGAGAACCTCCTTATCCTTTTTTCCTTAATTTCCCCTAAAAACACCATCTATCTCCTAGATGAAACAAATCGAATTGGGGGTATCCATTGGTTTTTGGTTCTGTCTTGACAATAACCTGCAATCTCAAAGAAAGTTGCCTACAACATAAACTCAAAGAAGAAACCTTTAGCTATAGAAAGAAAATATGATATGAAGGATTTGAAATATGACCAATAGAAGGCTTGTCGAAGAAGCTATGAAGCATTCAATTGCATTTGTAAATCCACGGAGAGCCTCGAGTAGATACAACTTGCCTTGTCATGTCTTTTGACTGCAATTTCCATATTTTCTAATTAATGCTCCTTCTATATCAAGCTAATCGAACATATCCATAATGCTAACTTTAAACTAGTCACTCTAGTTAACCCAACATGCCACCAAATATGTCAACTATCTAAATTTCAACATTCCATTAAACCAATTATCTCTAGTTTTATTTAGTGGAGTGATTAACAAGACTTGTCAAATCATGAATATTTGCCAACTTATGGTTTAATATTTGATTTTTGAAAAATGATTGCATCTAGATCTTTTAACTTTGCATTCCACCTCCTCTTTCAATGTAGTTAATATTTTCTTGTCGTTAGAGCCTTTTTTAAAATCAAACTATTAGCATTATTTCCTCCTAGAAGTGAATTATCCTCAATAAAAAAAATCCCCCAATTTCATCAAATCCCACTATTGAAGGCATTTACACTAGCAATAGATAAAGCATTAGTTTTGAATATTAATTGCTTCGTCATACTTTATTTTCAAAGTCTTGTTTGTTTTGAACTTTTGATTTTGCCAAAACCACTGCAAATATCATATCAATGTTGAGACATAGCTTCCTCAATAATACTTGATCCAAATAGTTAATATGAAACACCCTCAAATGGGAGAAGATACTTCAACCACCAAAGGATAAGAAGCTTTGATAAATTTCTCGTTAACTTCATTTGCTCCCTTATTAGCTAACTGATTTGCCTCTTCATTTGATTCTCTAAAGATATGGTTAATAGTCAGGACTTTAAAATTCTTAAGTGATTCAGTAACTATACTCAAAAAGGAATTAAGTCGCCAATTGAGAGTATTGTCTATCCTTAGAGCATTAATTATGATAGCTAAATCATCTTCAACTTCCACTTTTTTGATACCAAGTTCCCTGTATAATGCCAACCTTTCAATAGTTGCTTGAATTTCTGCTACATTATTAGTGTCCTATGCTAATATTTTGGCTAGTTTAGCTTTTATCACACCATCTGATGAATGAATTATGCATCCTACCCCTGAAACACCTAGATTTTTTCTAGAGGCTCTATCAAATTTCAATTTAAACCATCCTTCCTTTGGAGGTGCCCATACTGATGAAGCTCTCTGTTTGACTACTTCCTCTCCTCCTTTCCCCACAAAGGGAGGAGTTTTTAATCCAAACCAGTTTCTTTTCATTATACTATCCTAGTGGGAGAAATGGGATTTATCTGACAAATGTAATAAAAGACCATTGTTCACTATTTCTACAACGGTCACTTCTAGCTTGTTTATAAAAGTTTCCCAGTTCATTTTTTCCCCTTGGAAAAAATCTTATGTTTCTTTCCTCCAGATCTCCCCGATTAAAATGGATGGAGAGGATATCCATAATAAGTTAAATAAACTTGATCTGTGAAGAATAGGTCAACTTTTGAATAAACTCAAAATGTCCTATTAACCATTAATGGAAGGGATAATTTGTTATATAACCGATAGGCAAAAGGACAAGATATTAAAATATGATTTATTGATTCTTCTTCAATGTCACTTAGAACACACTTTGATGGTCCTGGGTAGTCAATCTTCTTGAACCATTCTATTGTTAAAATTCTACCATGTAAAGTTTCCCAAGCAAAATAACCCACTTTTGGAAGACATTTTTTGTCCCAACATAGAGATGGGAATTTCAATTCTTTCAAAATTCTGATTTTCAAGTATTGAATTATATCCATCCCTTAAATTGTAATTGTCTGAGTTTGCTCCAATCCAAATAATTGAATCAATCCCTTATTTAAGAGCCAAAAATCTCTTCTCAAGAATTTCTGAAAGAGTTTTTATTTTGGCTCTATCTGTTGTAATAAAAGACCATTGTTCACTATTTCTACAATGGTCACTTCTAGCTTGTTTATAAAAGTTTCCCAATTCATTTTTTACCCTTGGAAGAATTATTATGTTTCTTTCCTCCAAATCTCCCCGATTAAAATGGATGGAGAGGATATCCATAATGAGTTAAATAAACTTGATCTGTGAAGAATAGGCCAACTTTTGAATAAACTCAAAATGTCTTGTTAATCATTAATGAAAGGGATAATTTGTTATATAACCGATAGGCAAAAGGACAAGATAGTAAAATATGATTTGTTGATTCTTCTTCAATTTCACTTAGAACACACTTTGATGGTCCTGAGTAGTCAATCTTCTTGAACCATTTTGTTGTTAAAATTCTACCCTATAAAGCTGCCTAAGAAAAATAACCCGCTTTTGGAAGACATTTTTTGTCCCAACATAGAGAGATGGGAATTTCAATTCTTTCAAAATTCTGATTTTCAAGTATTGAATTATATTCATCCCTTAAATTGTAATTGTCTAAGTTTGCTCCAATCCAAATAATTGAATCAACCCCTTATTTAAGAGCCAAAAATCTCTTCTCAAGAATTTCTGAAACAGTTTTTATTTCTGCTCTATCTGCTGGAAGAATTTCAAAACTTTTCCATTTCCAACCCAACAAAATGTTTTAATTTTCCATCTCAATATAGTCACTCACAAAAGGACCCCACCTTACTTTTGAGATTGCCTTTAAATTACTCTATCTCGTCTCTTTTTTGTAAAGTTTGATGCCCTCCACATGAGTCTGACCAAAAGAGATCTTTCCTTCCATCCTTCACATTCCATGATATTCGATCTGTTATGATATTTCTACAATTCAGAATGAAGTTTCATACTCTAGACCCTTTTGGAGAATTATAGACTCTGAAAATGCCTTCCAAGCTTCTATCTTCCAAAATTTACCCCTTAGGATTCTTACCCATTTCCAATTATTTTGGGTTTATAGTTAAGTGAGATTTTTTTGCAATGGGAAATGAGACTTTATTTTTTGAACAATTTTTTTGTTGTTAGTAATTTCACTTGTTTTTTAATATTAATAGACTTTGTACTATTAATATTGAATTTAACTTTCGCATATTATTTATAAAGCATTTATTTCATGTTATATTTATATATATATATATATATATATGAAAACAAATATCAAAAAAATTGTGCTATTAATATTTTATTCACAAAAAAGTTATTTTTACTAGGAGGAGAAATAGAAAAAATAAGCATTCATCTTATCATATAAATGAGGAATTTGTCCCTCTCAAACATAGAGGAAGATCATTATATCAATAGTCAAATATCCAGTGTTGCAAGATTTTGTCATTATTCATTGAAAAAATTAACAAAGAAACCATAACAACAAAATTACCTAATAACGTTTTTTGGTGACAGTGTTAGGGATTGAAAAACACCTTGTGCATTCAATTTTTAGAGATATGACAGTACCTCCCTTGGGCTAGAGGTGACTCTATTGGAGATGAACACTAGAAAATTCTCATGAAGCAACTTGAAATGATTACCAACTAGATCCTCGCAATCAATGATGTTGAGGTAAATGTATTCCTCTTTGTACCCACCTTCAAGGAGAATTTGATAATTAAGGTCATCAATGATCCAAACAAGGTGCATTTCTTGAAGAGTTTCTACAGAGTTTTCTGAGTCTAAAAGAGAGGAAAGAGTGTTGAAAAAACCAGAATACTGAGAAAGGGGGGGTGAATCAATATTCCCAAAATAAATTGCTCTAATAAGCTAAAAACTTATCTTAATCTTAGATATTCTTAGCATGAAATGAAATAAGAAAGAGAAGTGAAATGCATAACATACACAACAATAAGAGAGAAACCAAATTTTTATATGTGGCAAACCCAAATGGGAAAAACCACAAAGAGGGTTAAATCTCAAGATAATATAATTAGTTATATGGGATTACAAAAGAGGCTCACTGTTGGAGGGCTCATTGCCTAGATTACAACAACTTACTACTGAAAAGGCTCACTACCAAGAAAGTAAAGAAATGAAGTGAGAAAATTGAATCTACATATGCATGGGATCAGTTCATGTTAATCTTAGACAACACACCAATAGTTTGCAGTAGATCTGGTTATGAAACTCTACAAATCACTTTGCTATCTTCCTGCTCCAACATATCATCACACTAGATTTATCCTCCTTTACTCATTTGGCATCAACTTCTTCACTTTATCGCTTACCTTACTCTTCACTTACTTTATCACAATTCATCATTTTCATACTTCTCATACTTCAAGCATAATGTGATTATTTATATGTGTGTGTGTCAATAGGAATATGCATCAAGTCAGCCTCAATAACATTTTCCCAAATGATATTTCAACAGTCAAATCACAAGCTACAATCATTGCAACAATAAATCTACTTAATCCTTCAAGGTTGGCCTAACCCGGAAAGAGAATGTCCTTGAATTTCCATAATAACACACTACTGGAGCACAAAGAACATGATCCAACTTAGCATTATGAGGTTAAAGACATGAAAAATGAATCATCAAAAGATTATCATTAGAAATCAAGAAACCGAAGCACATAGAGTTTCTCATCATTACATAATTGAATATATTTTTGGAGCATAACATCTGGAGAACAACTTATGGAGCACCACAACCATGAATACAAAAATCTCATATGATGACAATAAGCATATCCAAATTGCACTACCATATCTGTATCAAGACACAAAAAGCGAAGGAGTGCACCTCTTAAATAAGCCAACTACATACTATCAAACTGCATGAGCAACTAGAGCACGAAACCAGTTACCACAACCAACACTGAATCTCTCATATCAAGATAAATATATCCTCATACTAACAATACATAATCTTGGAGCAATCAACAAGTCTACAATACATCAACAACTAGGATCTATAATTTGTATCATACATACCTATCTTTTTCCACTATTCTACAACATGCATACCTATCTTCCATTTTTTGCAACATATCCGAACCAATCTAAATCATTGGGTTTGACATCAATGACAACTAAGACATATATTTATAACAATCTCCCCCATTGTCATTGATGGTGAAACATTTATATCTAAAACTTGCCATTACTGCCTCTTGGATAATGCTTCCTTATTTCTCCAAGATTTCGAAATTCAAAACTCAATATTTCTCCCCAAAAGTTAATATTTCTCCCCCTTTGACATCAAGGAAAAAGGGTAATTAAAAAAAAATTGCATTGCAAAAGGAATAATTCTTCACTTACGCTTCTGTAAAATTATTGTATACTTCTCCTTCAATTCTAGAATGAAAGTCTTCCAAGAATTCACTGCCAAATAGAGACTTAAACTCAAATTGTCATTATTAATTATTACATCAACTGATTCAAATAAGGAACAAAGAATAGTAGGGTTTAGTTCACACTTCTTAGCTTCAATAAGGAGAAGGGAAAGATGTTCTAACCTAGCCTCAACAATCTCTTTCACCTTCAATAAAACATTCACCACATCTTCTTTCTGCCTTTGATAAAATATAAGCTCTGACTGCATATAATTAATTTTCTTCCTTTGTAAACCATCTGCATCACTGAAAATATCAAACGATTTACCCATGTAATTCAACTTGGATTCAATAGAGTCAATCTTAGCCTTGAAATGTTCAATAGCTATCAGCCACTAGAGATGATATTTGTATACTCTACCCACTTCTGCAACACAATCTCTCATAACCTTGATGTCTTCCGATAATCTCTTTTGAGCATATGCACATTTCTTTTCCATGTCATCCTAGACTTCATCTTTTGTAATAGATTCCTCAAGAAGCTACTTCAATTGATTTTTAAGCACTTCACATAGAACATCTAGCAAGATGTCTGCAAGATTACTAAGAGAAATGTTGTTTCGGACCAAGTAGTCAACTAGAACTTCTCCAATCTGATCCTGATCATAAGACGGTCTCTCAAGCCACAAATCTCCAATATTCTTTATTCCATCAACTTCCTTAATCATACTCAAAATATTCTCAACATGACAGGGGTCATCTTCCTCTTTACTACCTTCAACTAAAGGCAATTTTCCCTTATCCATTGTAGTTGGCTCTTGATCATCTAGGGAAGTAATTTATTTTTCTTCTTTACCTTTCATTTTCTTTATCGATTCTAGAGAAGACATAGTAATTCTTCCTTTTAGCCTTCTACTATCAGAGGAGGGACTCTCCTTAGGAGCACTAATAATGCTAGGAACCAAACCAGAGTACAACTTCTTCTAAAGGTTTATGAAGTGATTCTTACATGCCTAATCTTTATTAGCTAAAAAAGCTAGATATCTATACATTTATTTCTCAATAGAGACATTTGATTTCCATACTACATTCTTCTTCAAGGGTAAAGATCTTTTAAAATAAAAAATTAAGCACACAATCAAAGAACCAAACCGAAATAATATTACTAATCTTTTGTCATGTTAATATTTTTTGCTAATTGTGTTTGCAACAACTCACACAAATCAAAGTTTTTGCCTTCTTTCACCATTTGATGAGCAATATATACTACAATTGCTGAAGTAGATCCTTCCCTATTCTTGAAATAGATTTTGTAACAAATTCCATATGTAACATACCTCACAAAAAGTTCAATGATAGTATAAATTATTAATGCTCGTTGATCACCTGTGACGCCAGTTAGGGTTTTGACTTCTTTGTTCTTGATTGATTTCTTCACCGAAATGGGTCCATTATCACATAAACCAAAAACAACAAGTATTTCTTCCTTTGAGATTTGTTAAGGCTTGTCCATAATCATATGATCATCAACAATACAACTCAAAATAAGTTTAATCATGTCCTCATCTATAAACCACAAAAAATCATTCCAAACATACAAACCCTTATGCCTTGAATCTCTGATTTCCTACAATCCTTCATTCTACAAATAATTTCCCAAATTTTTTATTTTATCATGATTGTATTCCTCTAATTGCACATTTTCAATTCTTTGAACATTCTTACTGCTAGATTCACCTACAACTGACTTCTTGGAATCCATAGAGAAAATATGTGAAAAACAAATTTTATGCAAACTTCGCTCTAAATCTCCTTCTACACTCCAACTGCTCTTCTCTTTAAATTATTCAATGCATGATGCAAGAATGATTGAAAAATCATATTTTTATCTTATTCAATGTACCTAGGGTTTCACCACCAAAAATCATCTTATCATAGTGACATCAACTTAACTTTATTCTTTAGCATTGAATATTTTGATTTACACTACACCTACACCCTATAGCTTTATGTCCAAAATAATTACATTGAAAACAATAGCCATGAAATGATGAGTACCTCTGAGAATTAGGTTTCCAAACTAAAGGTTTGTTTATAGAAATTCTGAGATTCCAAACTTTATTTGAATCTTCAGGTTTATATTCTCAACTTTTATTTTTCCATTCCCTTTACTTTTGTCAATCAAACATTCACCGGAAAATCCTAATCCTTCTTTATCCTTGTGAGATTTCTACATGGATAATAGTTTGTCCACTAATGCACTGCTTTCACTAAATTTTTCTTTTGTCTTTAGCTTCAATAATTCTTGTTCCAGCTTCCCATTTTCTTATGCCTTTAGATTCATTGTATCCTTCAAGATTTCTTCCACTTTTCTGCTTTCTTTAATCAACAACTTCAAATTCACAAGTCTCATTTGCATGCTTTAATTCCTTGTTAACTTCTTGATGCCATGCTTTGAAATTCTAGATTTGATCTCTTTGCTTCTTCACACATTCATTTGCCACCTTAACATTTTCTTTCAAGTCTTTATTCTCAGATTCCACACTCTCAAGATCTTCAAGGGTTGTCTTCAATTCTTCATCCATATCCATAGGAGCCATATGTTCAAATCAAGATCTCCCTCAAGCAGTTAAGATAGAAACATAGGATCAGGCTTTGATACCAGTTGTTGAACAAACCAAAATAATAAGAGGGGGGGTGGGTGAATCAATATTCCCAAAATAAACTACTCTAATAGTCTAAAACTTATCTTAATCTTAGATATTCTTAGCATGAAATGAAATAAGCAATAGAAGTGAAATGCAAAGCAAACACAACCATAAGAGAGATACTAGATTTTTATATGTGGAAAACCCAAATGGGAAAAACCACAAAGAGGGTTAACTCTCAAGATAATATAACTAGTTATGTGGGATTACAAAAAAGGCTCACTGTCAAAGGGCTCACTGCCCAAATTGCAATGGTTCATTGCCAAAAAGTCTCACTGCCAAGAAAGTAAAGAAATGAATTGAGAAAATTGCATCTACATATGCATGGGATCAATTCTTGTTAAGCTCAAACAACACACCACTTGTTTGCAGTAGATCCAATTAAGAAACTCTACAAATCACTTTGCTATCTACCTGCTCCAAAATACTATCACACTAGATTTGTCCTTCTCCTTTACTCATTCAGCATCAACTTTTTTACTTTATCACTTACCTTATTGTTCACTTTATTGCAATTCATCATTCTCATACTTCTCATAGTTAAAGGATAATGTGATCATTTATATGTGTGTGTGTGTCAATAGGAATATACATCAAGTCGGCCTCAATAACATTTTTCCAAATGATATTTCAATGGTCAAATCAAATGCTACTATCACTAGAGAAAAACATCAACATTATCCTCCAAGGTTAGCGTGACCTAGAAAGAGCATGTCCTTGAATTTCCACAATAACATGCTACTGGAGCACAAAGAAAATGATCCAACTCAACATTATGAGGTTAAATACATGAACAATGAATCATCAAAAGATTACCATTAGAAATCAAGAAATTGGAGGAAAACGAAGCACATAGAGTTGCTCATCACTGCATAATTGAATACATTCTTGGAGCATAACTTCTGGAGCGCAACTTCCAGAGCACCAAAACCACAAATTCAATAATCTCATATGATAAAAATAAGCATATCCAAACTACACTACCATATATGTATCAAGACACAAAAAGCAAAGGACTAAACCTCTGAAATAAGTCAACTACATACTAGCAGACTGCATGAACAAGTAGAGCATGAAACCAATTGCCAGAAATAACACCAAATATATCATATCAAGATAAATGTATCCTCATACTGACAATACATATTTCTGGAGAAATCAACAAGTCTGCAATATATTAGCAACAACTAGGATCTGTAATCTATATCATACATACCTATCTTCCACTATTTTGCTACATATATGGACCAATTTGGATCATCAGGTTTGACATTAGTGACAACTAAGATATGTATATCTAACAAAATTCCCACTTTAAAACTTATGCAAGGTGGAGTAAGTACAAAAATAAGAAGATATGGATAGTGGCATTGAACACGAGCATGAATAATTTTTTGAAGAAAAACCAAATGACAATAAAAAAGAAGAGGGTCATAGTAATTTATTTCATCTTGAAGTTTTGATCCCACATTCGCCCTTCGAGGAATATAAGAAATAATTGGTTTAGGTAGTCCGTAGTTGAAGAAGCACAAGAGTAACAATAAAGCAAATATATTAGGGGGTATGATTAAAAATGTTGACATTCCAATAATATTTATATAAAAAAAAAATTACCTCTTTTATGGATACAAACAATGTTTGTGTTTCACTTAATCAATAATAAAATGTGTGAATCTATATTTGTTTTTCAATTGAGGACTCATGTATTTCTTATAAATCTAATGGAAATCATTATATTTTTGTTCCTCGTGCTCTTGTAAGATTGACCTTGTGTTCCCAAAAATTATATAATTTAAAGGTTATATTTTACTCAACTTGTAAATGATCACATTTAATTATGTTGTCATTTCTTGTTTCCCTTGTAAATAATTTGGTTTTGTATTCACTTTTGGCTTGTGTTTCACCTTTCCTTTTTACCAAGATCAGCTACAAAAAACCAAACTTCCAAAAACCATTAGCACATAGAGCCAAATGAAAAATATAAAGATTTAATTTGAATGTACAAAGTAGGTGGTGCAGGAGCACCTAGTTTTTAATGCATTTTCAAAATTTTGGGGTGATAGTCTAAAATTTGGATTATTGTTTAATTAATGGACTATTTAGAGGTCCACATGTGTGTTTGATGGTCATTTGAAGGATGATTGTCACCTAGGTTGTTTGTTTTCTCAAATTTGGCCTATGAACCCTTGTAAGCCTAAAATGGCACAAATTTTCATTATGATGTAAAAAATCTTGTAAAGCCTCATTACGAATTTACGCAAGTAATTTTAATGTTAGGGAGTCATTCTAGGAGGTTTAGTTTGAGTAGAAAGGCATAAAATGCAAAAATGCACATTTGAGCAAAAGTTGTCATTGTTGCTTGACAACTCTTTGCAACTTTTTGAGCAACTTTGCATTTTTTAGCAAATCGGTGGTTAGGAAGCCGATGAAGAGTTTTTTATGACAAAAATGGCATATAAAATGTTCTGAGAATGATTGTACATGGGTTGGAAAATCTTTCAGCAATTTTGAAATAGATTTTGAAGACAATTTCCATATTTTACCTTGTAATTTTGTCATTTTGTAGTAGCAGTTTGTACCAGATGGATTGACCTTGCTACTGTTCTATCATGGTGGCTTAGTGTATGTTATTTTATTGATTAGGAGGTGTTTTTAATTTATTTTAGTGCAGGCTTGAAGTGTGTTTACAAATTTGTATTGCTCTAAGCCTGAGAAAGGGTTCAAGAGCCCAGTCATGGTTCCAACTTGAAATCCCTTGAGTTTTGCTCAATGACCCTTGGGATTCAAGTCATGGAACCCTTGTATAGTGTAAATATGTTTTGTAGTGGCCTAGAAGTTATTTGGAATCAACTTTCCATCATTTCCTAGGTGAGCTCAGTCATAGCCCGGTTAGGAAAATGATTGAAAATGTTGTATTTGCTTGCAGGGATGAACAGTTGTGAATGTGCCAAGTGTTTGGTATGGAAGAGTGATGCAGGATAGAGTCTCATTGAAGAGGTGGAGGTTTGATAGGGTGCAAAAAGCATTAAAACCTTTTGAAGTCTGCTAACTCAAAACCCCTTAAAAGTGCCATTTTTGGGATCCATACTAGTACAGACTGATCAGATTTTATGCCCTAGTGGATTCAAAATTTTGTCCAAAATGGTACTCGTATCACCAAAGGTGTTGGAAGGTCCTTTGAGTTATTTTTGAGTAATTTCCCAAAAACCGGTAAGGTAGGGCTAATTGGGGCTCTAGGGCTACTAGGCCTAGAAAATAGGAGAAAGAGGAAGCGATGAGAAAATGGTGAAAAACCAGTTGAAGAATCATTTGATTGGAATTGAAACACCTAAAAACCACCCCATAAAACCCCTGCAAGTACATGTTGGACAGTTTGAAAGCATAATGGTTGGATTTACCCTTGTGAATCTCAATCATTCCTGAAGCAATTGAAGACCACAAATTCATAGGGAGCACTTCAAGAGAGTTTGAGTGTTTGACTTGTTAAAGGACAAGTGAAGAGTGATAGGATCCCACTAAAACATCATTCAACTACCTATTGAACTAGGTGTGACTCTCTTTGAGAACCCCTCCCCATCAGTAGGCTTGTATAAACAAGCAAGTTAGTGGAGGTAGGCAAGTCAAACACAACAACTGACTATCCTCGAGGATGAGACACTAGTTAACTAACTTGACAAGTGTTCTAGTGAGTGTAAAGTGTGTATGTATAGGTGTCTCACTAAGTGAGTACATATGTCTCAGCTAGATGAGGTGAGACAAAATCCTAAAAGTCCCTAAGTGGAGACATGCGTAATATGAATAGGATTATCTCTAAGCATGTTAATAGATAATTAGTTTGATAAAGTCACTATTTACACTGACAGGTCCCCCCTTGAGTGTAATTTTTGGAGTAATATATACATGATGATGAGTCCCATCTATTAGGTCGTGTTAGGTACTCATATACAAATTTCTCAAAAAGTGGAGTAAAGGAAAAAATCAAGTGGGAAGAAAAATCCTCTCCAAAAGGAAATGATACAAAAATGAATGTACAAGTGAAGAAGATGTTGAGAATTGGTGTCTCAAACTCACTAGTTTAAACCTTGTTCGGATGGCATTTTGTTCTTGCACTTAGTATTCGGTGTGACTCTATTTGGTTTCTTGGTGAACTCAAGCATAGTAGTGATTTTGGTATGACTTTGGAGTTCATCATGATTCTTCAAGCAATGTGTGGAAGTCATACTTCTTCCTGATATTTATAAGACAATTGATGAGTCTTGGAAAAGTAAAGGATTTTGGTGTAACATGAGAGTTCGATAAGATACTTCAAGCCGATCGTCGAAGTCACTTCTCTGGGTGATAAGCTAGGCGTTGGTGATACTTTCCAATGGTCTTGGTGATGCAAGTTGTTTTCGGTGTGACTTAAGGCTTCGATAAGACATTTCAAGAAGGATGTTGAAGACATACTCTTGGCCAATAAGACCATGTCAATAAGACTATGTTGAGTCTTGGCGACCAATTAGGATTTTGATAAGACATATGTGTTCGCTGAGAATTGTTAAGGAGGTTGTTGAAGTCGTTATGTACTCCAATAAGATCAAGTCGATAAGACATGAGGATTGTCTAGGTGATACAATTATTTTCGATAAGACATTGGAGTTTGATAAGAGAGCTCAAAGACATTGATGAATTTTATCCTCTTTTCGATAAATCATGACATGAATCAAGGTCCATGGTTGAGTTGTTCTCGATCTGTCAAGTTGTTTGTTGATGATTGGTCTGAATGGTAAAATTGGTTGACAGTATTTTGAGACTTAATGGGGAGCACAATGGACTCATGTTGACTTGTTGAGTTGTCTGATGGTAATTAGTGTAAGTTGGAATCAACTCTGAGGATTCGGTGAAGAATACTCTATGTCTATTTGATAGTTTGAAAAGCTTGACGGTTGGAGCCATGGAACTGAAACGAACCACTTTCTAGACAAAGGAATAAATGTCTGAAGAAATGATTATAGAGGTTGGTTGAGGGTTGGAATTTGGTTGACTGTGTGGGTCTATTGGATGATGAATTGTAGAACATTGTTCATGTTGCCTATTTGATCTATGTGGATGTAATTCAATCTAGAATGTGTATGCTACCTGAATATAGATTATGAATGTACACCTAAGAGAGAATAATTTGTAACCTATATGTAATAGACATTTTACCATAATACAAGTGATTCTTCTTTGGTGGTGGTTTTTTCACTCGTAAGGGTTTTCCCACGTAAATTCTATGTATTCTTTGTGCTTTTGTGTATCTTTTGTTTACTCCGTCATTCTAAAAATGTCCATCTTAATGATTGCAATTGAAATTGAAAGTCATGTCTACTTCTCTTCTTTTTGAATGTAACACTGTGGAAGGCATTTTTACATTGTGCTTTCCTTTTAAGTGGCATCAAATTTTTCCTAGTGTGTTATCCTTGTGGATAGGATGGGTTGTTTGTGTTAATTCTGTGATGGGAGTTTTGCAAAGAACTTGTGTTTTGTGAAATTGTAGATTGAGATGGTGAACACATCAGGGAGAGTAGACATTGAGAAATTCAATGGTGGCAACTATGAGTTATGGAAACTCAAGATGGAAGACATATTGGTGTACAAAGTCCTTTGGGTTGCAGTGTCTGAAACCAAACCATCTAGCATGAGACAAGAAGATTGGGACCTTATAGATAGGAAAGCCAAAGGGCTGATTAGACTCTATCTTGCAGGCTTTATTATATTGAATGTTCATGAGGAGAAGACAAAAACTACTCTATGGAAGAAGCTTGGTGAGATTTATCAAGGAAATTCTCTGGTGAACAAGTTAGTCTTGAGGAAAAAGTTGTACTCCTTGAAGATGAACAAAGGTATACCTATAGTAGACCATCTGAATACTTTCAACATGATTGTTGCATAGTTAACTTTTGTGGGTGTAACAATCAGTGACGAGGATCGTTGTATTCTTTTGTTATACTCCTTGTCTGATACATGGGATCATCTAGCTATTAGAAGTACAACAACCACTTTCAAGATGGAAGATGTGGTTATCTCACTATTGTTAGAGGAAGCATGGAGGAAATATTTTGAGATGGTCAAAGATGCTCTAGCTATGTGGAGCAGATCAAAGGAAAAAGGCAAGCAAAAGGACAATAGGTCCAAATCCAAGTCATAAGGGAGATAAAAGTCTTCATGAAATAATTCCAAGGTGAGATGTTGGAATTGTGGGAAGAATGGCCATATCTAAAAGGATTGTGAGGAGAAGGGAAAGAAGAATTCTTCTGACACTGAGTCTTCTCAGAGAAGTGCTAGTACCTTTTGTGTTGCCTTGGGGACATGACTCTCAATAGAGGTGATTTTTCGTAATGAGTACTTTGGTCATTTGCTTGGAGAGATTCATGATGGTGCAGTGTTGCATTTTGGAGCTTAGCATAAATTGATCATGAAGGTGCTTTGGAATACCAAGAGACTTGTGGATCTATTGAAGAGTTATTTTCTAGGTTGTTACTGGATGAGATAGTTGTAGTTCTACATGGATGCTTTGTGCATGGTGAGAGGAGGTGAGATGCTTTCTTTGCATGGGGATGTTAATAGTGATTAGTCACTCAATATTTCTATGGTAGTGTTTAATGGATTCATTGACTATGGTGCTCAATGTGGACATGATTAGCAAAACTGATTTGTGCTTGATCTGATACTTAAGTCATGATTGTCTACATGAATATTCTCTTTTAGATCTCACTTTGCATGCAGCTAATGTGATAGTGATTTTGTATTTAGCTAATTGGATCTTTGAGTTATGCAGTTGTGTGGGATGATCACCTATTTGGGATAACCCTCATGTGGACTATTTATATTCATGAGATCTGATTCAGTGCTTATGCAGACTTGTTAGTTGGCCCTGTCTGTGGTCACTTGTGTATTGGTGTGGTTTCTTTGAGATAAGAGGATGGATGATAAGTGAATACCTGGATAGTTGGTTATGGGGTCCTGTAGCATGTTGCATTTCCTTGGTTTGGAGATCTTGGTTTCACTTGGTATGACTAGCAGTACACCTCTATGTGTGGACCTAGAAGATTTTCAAATTTGGGGGATGGTGTGTCATGATGCTTGGAGAGCTCCATACCACAGATTAGTAGTATCTTTAGCAATGATTTCTTATTCACTAGTGGATGGTGAATGATCTTCTTAGTGTGCAGATGTTTGAAGGATGCCTTGTATCCTATTGTTGCAAAAGGGTCTTTTACATTTGTGGGTAGACTTGTAAGAGATGGTTATCTTTATGATTTGTTGACATCTTGAGGGCTCAAGGAGTCCTTGTTTGAGGTGTTGGTTATGCTTGACAGGTGATGTTGGTTTAGAGTAGGTTGTTGTTATGTCATGGTACACTCTTAATATTAGTTTAGAGTTTGGCATGATACATTGCTCTTGAGACCATGGTATGTTCACTTGGAGCATGTGATCTCCTAAGAAGGTATGGTAAGATCATGATGTCATTATGGGTTCATAATTATGTATATTAGACCTTTGACAATGGTCTGGTGAGTTTTGTTTGCATTGGTATTGTAAAGCGGAAAATCACGATCGAACCCTAGTTGCTCTCCCCTCTTCCAACTCTGAGGAGAGAGAAGGGAGAGTCTCTAGGGTTGATGGTTTTCACTTAGGGGAGAGACTTTAAATTCAAAAGAGGGGTTGAAACCCACAAGATCCAATCCCACACAATGCAAGATTGGATGCTAAATGTGTTTCAAGGGTTATGACAGCAAGGCTACCCTCTTTTGTAAAGAATGTGCATAGAAGAATTAAGCTAGGAATGCATAGAAAGTGAGAAAGATTCGCTTATAAACTGAGATAGGAATACAGTATGAAGCTGCGGACCTGGAATTAGCAGTAAAATGTCGATACGGCGTTGTCCTGCAAATTTGAGCGAAAGTTGCCAGGACGATGGCGCCCGTGCGCCACGGTCCTCCGAAAAATCCGCGAAACGAAGGGGGATCTGTTCGTCTCTGCACAAGGATTCCAGATCTTCAATTTTAGCCGCGTACCTCCAACCTACACACAGAAAAGTGAAGACGATTTGGGGGGTTAGGGATTAGGGGTTTGCCTTTAGGTCAAACCCCGGTTTTGGAATTAACCAAGAAATGAGCAATGTTGTAAATGTAAATGTCTGTAATGTAAAACAAGTACTAATACCTTGTTGTAAGGATGTTTGTAACCTTATGTGCGAAGGTATAGATGTTGTTGTTTGTTGTATTGTTGTATGTTGTATGTAGCATGTAGTATGTGATCTCCTCTTCAATGGTTGAATCCTTGTCTTGAATGCAACACTTAGCCTTGAATGGAGACTTAGAATGATCAATTGCTTGAAAGAATGCTTGAATGCTTGAATGCTTGAGTGCTTGAGTATAGTTTCCACGCTTTTTCCATCATGTATGTATCTATCCAAATGAGAGAGGAAAATTTAGTTTATATACTTGTCATTTAGGGCTGATAGACTGATTTTCCCGACCTTAGGCCGACCTGGAAAGATAATTTTCCAATTTGCAAACATAAAGACCCGAAGTCCAAAAGAGACCGGGCCCAAAATAGGACCCAGGGACCAGGGCAATGGGCGCCATGGTCCTGGGGGACCAGGGCGCTGGGCGCCCTCGTCCTGAAGGACCAGGGCACTGGGCGCTCTGGTCCCACCTCCCAGGATAGCAGGGTGCAAAGGAGGTTTAGGCCAGGGTGCGAGAAAATGCAGTTTTCAGTGTCATAATCAGGTTTCGGGGTCTCCATTCAGGTTACGTGTTGCGTCGCCATCGTGAAGACCCAAATGCGGTCGAAATTGCAAGTGTCGCAATTTTAGGACGCTACATTTAGCCCCCACTTTAGCGGGAGTATAGGCGTATGCTCATACTTCCGATAAAGTACAAGGAAACAACATTGAAAGACTTTCACCACGTCAAGGAGGCAAGATACACCAAGCCCCCAGTGGACTAAGGATCTTACGACTTTGATTGACAAAGTAAAAGGGAAGATCACGAGGGAGAACCATGACTGTCAGTAGTAAGGTTCCCTCACTATGATTCATGCAAGAAAGATATCAAAAATTTTCAAGGCAAAGCTAAATTTGTCAAGAAATTTTCAAGTATCTTGAAAAGATATGAACGGGATGTATGCCCCCCTACGTTAAAGCGATCGCACATGCCTCACCGGGGGTGATTGCTTTAAGGTAGTGATACATATAAGAAAATGAAAAAGGGAAAGGAGCACGTTATCACAAGGATTTAGCCCCCAAGTGTGAGATAAGCCCAAGGATAATAGACACAAAACACAAAGCACGAGGTGACTTCACTTTCCTCGGGGTTAGTATGCAGTATGATAATTCATGTATATATATCATATGTATGTATGCATAATTGTTCTTCATTCCCCAATCAAGGAAGGTCACCTAGAAGAAGGGAACACATGTGTCTTTTGAGTAAACATGAGAGAGACCAAAAGAGATCTCAATGCTTTGCATCGTCCTCAAGTAGACAACACCAAGGACAACAAATAGAAGAATGAGAATAACATATAGAAGAAGTAACACAAGAGAGGAGGAGAGAATCTGCTATGCTAATGTAACTAGTCTAGCATGTCACCTACCCCCCGATCTTGCTGATCAATGTTTCGGGAAGGCAAGGAACACGCTAGAGGAGGAACATCCAACACAGCAGATGGAGCTATCACAAGATCCAAACAAGGGCTATGTTCATGTTCTGAGCCATGTTGTTCTTGTCTAGGAGCTAGGATAAGTGCTTTAGAAAATTCATTAGATAAATGGTTATCAATATCAACAAGTTCATATTCACTATCAGAAGCAAGAGAAGTAACATTTTCATCATGAATAACATTTTCGTCTATAGCATCATCAAGATTTATAAAAATAGGGTCTTTAATTCGCACAGGATCAAGACCATCATGTATCTTATGTTTAGGAGATTTTGGAAAAAATGGAATAATGCTTGTTGAAGGTGTTTTTGGAGATTGCAAAGTTTGAGAAGCAGCTGCTTGAGCTCTAAGACGACGCTTTTGTCGGCATTCACGTGCAGAACGATTTTGTCTAGTCTTAGTAGGAAGTGAAGAAGATTGAGGAGGAGGAATGTTCTCATCCTTATCACTTGGGTGTTTAGGTTGTGGTCTCTTAGGCTGGATAATAGGAGAAGAAGAAGGTCTCTTCTCTCTATAAAAAGGAGGAGGAGGGACTGCTCCATATAAAGGAGGAATTTTTGGTTTAGGAAGGAGACCAAGTCCATCATGACGAGGAGGGATAGGTCTACTTTTAGGAAGTTTATTAGATATAGACATAGTCACATCCATAGGGATGGGTTGGGAATCTTCTTGAGGAAAGACATTAGTTTTATCTTTCAAAGGAAGAACTTCCTTCTCAAGAACGATAGGAATGTCAAGTTTGGGTGTTCTAGGTTCACTTAGAGATAGGATCATATCTGTTTTCCACTTTTGATAAGATTTAAAAAGATGATCACTTCGCGGAGGAAGAGACTGGAATTGTTTAGGCCAAAAGTAATCAATAGGAATGCTAGAAGTTCTTTCAGTTGGTTTAAAGAGACTATGATTGACAGTAACAACTTCACCATTATGGGGAAATTTCAAACACTTATGAATAGGAGAAGCAATAGCTTTCATGGAAGATAGCCAAGGATAGCCAAGCTTCACACGAAATTGTTCGGAAGATGGAATAATAGCAAAGTTCACATCAAGGGATTTGTTATGGACCTCAATAGGCAATGTAATAGAACCAATTGCAGGAGAAGAAAATGCATCAAATAGTTTCACAATCACATCTGTTTTGTCATATATCACTTGATTCAATTGCAAAGTAAAAAGAAATTCTTCAGTAATAACATTAACCATGCACGAAGGATCAATAAGCACTCCACGGCAAGGTGTATTCTTGACTTTTGCAACTATGTATAAAGGACCATCAGGTGCCCTAATGGTTTCACTGGAATCAAATGTGATGGAAGGTTCTTTAGGGTTTTCTTGCTGCTCTACAAAGTTAATCACATTCGGAGTCATAGACACAAGACCATCAAATGAAAGAGAGGAATCATTAGTCTCAATCGCATTAGAGGTATGAGAAGGTAATGGATCAGTGAAAATCTGAAGATTTTGATTAGGAGGAGCTACAGATGTATTGCCTTTATCATTCACTCCAAAAACAGAAATAGTATTATTATCAATCAAATCTTGAATTTTACCCTTTAAAGAAAAACATTTTTCAGTATCATGCTCAGGCTGACGATGAAATTGACAAAAAGCTTTGTTATCAAAATAACGTGAAGTAATCTTTGCAGGATCAATTTGCCTTATAGGAGGAAGAGTAAGCACATTTTGTTCCAATAACTTATTCATAATACTATGCAATGATTCATTCAAAGGAGTATACTTTCTTTCTTTCTTGAAAAATTTAGAAATAGGAGGCACACCTGATGCTGCATTCACATTGTTGTTGATGATGTTTTCATTGAATTTGATGGAATCTCTGTTTGTTTTAAACTTCCCAAATGGTTGTTGACTACTATCACCCTTATCACTCGGAGCCATAGGATGTGATTGTTCCATTTGACTCACAGTCAGTTGATAATTGTGAAGAGTTGCACACAATTGTTGGAAAGAAGTAAACTCAGAAAACAGAAGTTTGTCTCTAATATCTTTTTGTAAATTAGAAATAAAGATTCTTTGAATATCATTGTCAGGCACTGGAAAAGAAATTTGAGCATACAAATGCTTATATCTACTAATGAAATCAGTCACTTTTTCTTTAACACCTTGTTTACAATGCATTAAATCAATCAAAGTAACTTTAGGACTTATATTGTTTTGAAATTGTTGAATGAAAGCATTTGCAAGTTGTTCAAAAGAAGTAATAGAATAGGAAGGCAACGAGCAATACCATTGTAGGGCTTTGTCTCTTAATGTTCTAGTAAATAGTTTTGCAAGCAACCTTTGGTCATAAGCAAAATCGGTACATATTGTTTGAAAAGTCTTAACATGTGTTAGAGGATCACCTTTACCATTATAAAGCTCCAAATGCGGGATTTCAACATGTTTAGGAGGGATAGCTCGAACAATGTCAAGAGAAAGTGGGCTCGCAACATCAAATGTGGGCACACTAAACTTAGATTGATTCATAGAGCCAATTTGTTGCTGTAAAGAAGAGACAGTTTGTGCAAGATTGTTAATGGTCGCTTCAGTCGAAGAGTTCATATTAGATGTGTTAGATTGAGATGGAGGTGTTATGTTATTGAAAGAAGGTAAAGAGTAAGGTGGTGGGACCCTATGATAATTAGTCATAGGAGATGATTGTACAGGAGGAACACTACAAGGAGGAATGGAATGATTGGATGAATTGCCCCCTTGTGTTATGTTCATTTGTGGAGATATAAGAGGAACACTCACTGAAGGAATGAATGAAGAAGTTGGATTGAATGAAGGAAGAGGGTTGATTGAAGAAGAAGGATTGCCCCCATGACTGGTGATCATAGGAGGAATATCTTGTGTAGAAGTCGCCATTATGTTTGATGTAAAGGTAGGTATGCTAGCAATAGAAGTCGTCAAAGGAATAGAATGATTGACTTGAGTAGGAGGTTGTGTATAACCCAAATTTTCAGCACAACTCTTCATAGGCATCACATTCGAATCCACAATGTGTGCAATACCACGCAAAATATCAATTCCATTCTTATCACTTTGAAGCATACATTTTAGACCCTCAATTAAAGGAAGAGCTTGACTATCGGGGTATTCTTGAGACATCCATTGTCGAAAATCGTCAAATTGGTTATCCAATTTTGAAAGTTGTTCTACAGAAACCTCATGGAGAGCTTCTTCATCATTAAGAGGATTAGAGGAATTACCCATGTCCTCGTTAAAAAGGCTATTCAAATTAGGTTCCATCTCCTCGGTAATTAAACCTTGGAAAGACTTAATTCTACGGCTTCGTCTAACGGGAATAGTGTAAGTAGGGCTTATTGTTGTAAAACTCATGCACTAGAGAGGGAGAGAAAATTTTGATTTTAGAGGTAGCAATTTTCAGTAAAATCAGCCAATCTTCCAGATTTAAGCTGTTAAATACAATCAGGACAATCTCCCGAAATTTCAGAAAAAATGTCAGGGACCGTGGCGCTTCGGAGTGCACACGGTCCCGGCAACTTTTTTCAAAATTTGCAGGGATGAAAGTTATGATGATTTTGGAGCTAATCTCAAAAAATTGAGTGGTTTTACGATCTGTAGATAGGCCAAATTAAAGTTGCAATCTCGAAATTGAACCCTACCAAGATTGTCAAAAAATGCAAAAATTTGAATTTTGAAAAAGAGAGGGAAACTGAAATTTTGAATTTTATGATTTTAGAGGGAATGTCAAGAGAAATGCAAATTTTGAAATTTAAAAATTGACTCAATTTCACGCAAAATTCAATTTTGAAAGCGGAAATTAAAGTTGTTGTAATTAAGCACTTAATTTCAAAAGTCACAAATTGTAAGAATTTGAATAAAGCACTGAAATTTTTAATGAATGCAAACACACTTTTCAGATTTAGGACAGTAAGAACACAATTTTGACACAAAATTTCAATTTCAATGATTTTTGAATGATTAGAAGCGTTAATCCAAGCAATCCCTAGACCAACTTTGACTTTAATTTTGAAAGTGTTATAATTGATAAAATCAGCCAAAATTCTGGATTTTAGCAGGAAAATACAGTAAGATCTAGCTCCCGAAATTTCGGAAAAAATGTCGGGGACGATGGCGCTCGGAGTGCACACGGTCCTCGCAACTTTTTTCCAAATTTTCAGGGATGAAAGATATTGTGATTTTATTGCGGAATCCAAAGTTACAGCTGATTTGGAGATGTTTTGATCAGTGAAATTGTCGGACAAAGGTTGAATCAAGAGGGTTTTAAAAATTAGGGTTTTGACACTTAACCACTTAATTTTCAAAATCAAAGCACAAATATGAATTGATAATTTGTAATAGAAGGGTAGATCTGAAACAAGCATCAACAATTAAACATTTCACAAGTTTAATTACTTAAAAAGAAAATTTAGGGTTTTTATGCAATTAACCTCTAAAATTTTGTAAAAGATCAAACATGGAAATGTAATCAAGGAATCCAATTTTCAGATCTAATTATGAATAATCAGAAAGGATGTTCACGTCGGGTTCATCAAAATGTAAAGCGGAAAATCGCGATCGAACCCTAGTTGCTCTCCCCTCTTCCAACTCCGAGGAGAGAGAAGGGAGAGTCTCTAGGGTTGATGGTTTTCACTTAGGGGAGAGACTTTACATTCAAAAGAGGGGTTGAAACCCACAAGATCCAATCCCACACAATGCAAGATTGGATGCTAAATGTGTTTCAAGGGTTATGACAGCAAGGCTACCCTCTTTTGTAAAGAATGTGCATAGAAGAATTAAGCTAGGAATGCATAGAAAGTGAGAAAGATTCGCTTATAAACTGAGATAGGAATACAGTATGAAGCTGCAGACCTGGAATTAGCAGTAAAATGTCGATATGGCGTGTCCTGCAAATTTGAGCGAAAGTTGCCGGGACGATGGCGCCCGAGCGCCACGGTCCTCCGAAAAATCCACGAAACGAAGGGGGATATGTTCGTCTCTGCACAAGGATTCCAGATCTTCAATTTCAGTCGCGTACCTACAACCTACACACAGAAAAGCGAAGACGATTGGGGGGTTAGGAATTAGGGGTTTGCCTTTAGGTCAAACCCCGGTTTTGGAATTAACCAAGAAATGAGCAATGCTGTAAATGTAAATGTCTGTAATGTAAAACAAGTACTAATACCTTGTTGTAAGGATGTTTGTATCCTTATGTGCGAAGGTATAGATGTTGTTGTTTGTTGTATTGTTGTATGTTGTATGTAGCATGTAGTATGTGATCTCCTCTTCAATGGTTGAATCCTTGTCTTGAATGCAACACTTAGCCTTGAATGGAGACTTAGAATGATCAATTGCTTGAAAGAATGCTTGAATGCTTGAATGCTTGAGTGCTTGAGTATAGTTTCCACGCTTTTTCCATCATGTATGTATCTATCCAAATGAGAGAGGAAAATTTAGTTTATATACTTGTCATTTAGGGCTGATAGACTGATTTTCCCGACCTTAGGCCGACCAGGAAAGATAATTTTCCAATTTGCAAACATAAAGACCCGAAGTCCAAAAGAGACCAGGCCCAAAATAGGACCCAGGGACCAGGGCGTTGGGCGCCATGGTCCTGGGCGCTCTGGTCCCACCTCCCGGGACAGCAGGGTGCAAAGGAGGTTCAGGCCAGGGTGCAAGAAAATGCAGTTTTCAGTGTCATAATCAGGTTTCGGGGTCTCCATTCAGGTTGTGTGTTGCGTCGCCATCGTGAAGACCCAAATGCGGTCGAAAATGCAAGTGTCGCAATTTTAGGACGCTACAGGTATGTTGGTCGTATGTATGAGAACTTAATGGGAATGTAGAGATGCATTTGGAGTATGGCAGGGATTGATCAATTGCTAGTACTCATGGATACATAGAGACTTAGGTGAGGCTATAGTTCTCTTGAGATGAGAGATGTATGTTAAGATGCTTACTCTTGATGAGATTTCAGATGGAAGTCTAAGGAGCCTACATCTTGGTTAAATGTGAACTCAATAGATACCTATGAGGATATTTCTCTTGGGTAAGTCATGATAACTTGGAAATATTGGAGGGGAATTCTCATTCCCCACTCTTTATCTACTCGGCAGTTTGTCACTTGAGAGGTATTTCCCATTATTTCTTAGGTGCTTTATGTGTTTCTTTCATACTCATGGATCTTGAGATAAATTTAGATAGTTTCAAAGGATTCATTGTGAGAGATGGATAGCATGTTTATCTCCTTAACATAGGGAATGACAGTGGGTTGATTTCCTAAAATAGGAAATGGAATTGTAAGCGTCTAAAACTGGTCAACACTTGCAATGTCATACTTTAACATATTTGTGTTACCTTCTTTTAGGTTTTTGCATTTTACAACACTTCCTCTTATTTGCACATTTGATCATCATCATTTGTCAACATCATGTCATTCTTTTTCTTTTTCTTCCTATTTGATCCTATTTAGTCGTTTCACTTTGGGTCTTATCGATGTCAATCTCAATTGTTGTTAGAGTTATCTTGTATTAGCTAATAATTATTTATTTAATTATTAGTCTATTATCCTGTACACTTAGGCTAAACTTAGGCATTTAATAATATTGTAGGTATTTAATAATTATTTTAATTATTAAATACACTTTATCCCTTTAGGGTTTATTTAGGGTTGCATATTCTCCTTTTATAAGGATTTTATTGTATTTTCTTATTGATTCCCTCTCTGAATGATAATCTTTTTCTTCAAAGCCATTATTGTTTTTTTTGTCTCCATTCTTCTCTTGTGATAGGTATTTTGCTTGTAGGTGATCTTGGGATCTCTGAAGTTGTATTTCTGAACTTCTTCAATTGTCATTTCATGATCATGGTTAGCTATCAATTTCATATAATCATCATTTTTAATCCTAATCAATTCCAATCAATTCTCAATGTCATGTCATCAACCATTATCAATCAATTATCATTTATCAATCATCAATCGATTTTCCATGAATCATTCATCTTTGTCAATTGTCCTTGTCATTTCAATCATTATGATCAATCTTGAGCATTGATTTCATTAAATTTTAGTTAATTTGTCAATCATTATATCAATTCAATTATTAAATCCTTATCCTAATCATGTTAATTATTTCACGACATCATATTGATTTATGTATCTCTTAAGGTTTAATAATTTTTTAATTATTAATCCTTTTCTAATATTTCTCATAGGATAAATGAATTTATTCATTTACCCTATGTCTTGTGTCACAATTAAATATTTTATTTAATTGGCTGATTTCCCTTTTGTGGGCTAATTAATAAATGAAAAGTTATTAATTATTCCTACATTTCTCTCCCTCAATTTTCTCCTAATTTTGTCATAATTTGTCATCCCTAATTTCTTTTCTTTTCTTTTTTCTTTTTTTTTGAAATAATTTTGTCATCCCTAATTTCATGCTTCTCATTTCCTATAATTTATCCCACCATTTATACACTAATTTGTCTCCACCTTTTGCTCAAATTATGAAGCGATTTTTGTGCTCAATTTGTCATAAAACAATGAGCAAATTTTAAGGCCAATTTGTCATAAATCATGAAGCATAAATCTCACTTCAATTTGTCATATTTCCACATAGCAACTTGTCAATCAATTTGTCATAAATTTTGTCATTCAATTATGCCATTTTCAAATCAATCATTCTAATTTCATGATTTTTCTGAATTTTGGTCTATAAATTGAGCCTCTTTTCTCATTCAAAACAACCACACTTCAAGTATCCTTATGTTGTCTAATTTTTTATCATTTTGTCATCAACATGCTTTCATTTGCACTTGCATTTGTAGGTGATGTCCACATAATTTGAAGGAGAAAGAAGAACAATGGAAGGGAATGGAAGAAACATTTGTGTTGGTTTGTATTTATTTTAAATATTTTGTTTTCATACTTTTATTGAATGTGTTCGGAATATTCTCATAGCATTTAACTTTGTGGTTGGCTAATTTGTGTTATGATTTCCTTGGCCTAATTCCTACATCACATTTCTTGGTGAACCCGACGTGAACACATTAAATTTGATAATTTTGGGAGTCTAATATTTGCATGCAAGTTTTTCATGCTAATCCATTGTTGCATGCAGGTTTTATGAACTAATTTATTGTTGCATGCAAGTTTTATGTGTTGATCTATTATTACATGCAGGTTTTTTAATCTAATTTTTTGTTGCATGTAGGTTTTACGTGAGGATCTCTTATTGCATGTGGGTTTTATGGAGTCTAAACAATGATTCACACAAGATTTCTTAACATGCAATGAGCAACAATTCTTCACATAGCTTGATTAGGAGATTTTAATGAACAACAATTTTTCACATAGCCTAATTAGGAGGTTTTAATGAACAACAATTTTTCACATAGCCTAATTAGGAGGTTTTAATGAACAACAATTCTTTGCATAGCCTAATTAGGAGGTGTAAATGAACAACAATTCCTCACATAGCTTAATTAGGAGGTCAATCAACAACAATCCCTCATTACAATCTACTAAGGGTTTCAAAATCAATCATCACATAGTCTAATTAGGGGATTGAATGAACAACAAATTTTCATTTCAATTCATAAGGCATTAAAATTAACCCCACAATATGATGCTATGATGAAAGAATAAGTATCTGGTAGAATACTAAGAGGGTGGGGTGAATTAGTATAATGAAAAACTATTACAAAGTTCCCAAACTCAAATTCAGTCACACAAAGTAAACATATATTAGTTAAGATCAATATTCATAAGAATACTTGACATCAACCGGTTTAAATATTATAACAACTTAATAGTAAACAACTTCAATAATGTAAACATCAACAATGCTTAATCATGATTCAATATATTCATCTCTCAATGCTTCTACTTATCATGCCTTATCAGAAGTTAATCAAATCAACAAATAAGATCATAACCACAAAAGCATTCACCACTTGACACAAATGTTTATACGTGGAAAACCCAAATAGGTAAAAACCACGATGAGATGAGACTCACAAGGATAGCTATCTAAACTCTTCTAAAGTTCACCCTCTTAGGAGCCAATCCTGTTAAAGCTTTACAATAAGTCATGTTAAGAACTAATTCCGGTTAGGAATCACCCAATTAAGGGATTTACAAATATGCCTTGATGAAAAACACAATACCCTGTTAGGAGTAACCTTGCTAGAGGATTTAACAATCCAAGCTAATGGACCACCTTGTTAGAGGATTTAATGAGTAACCAAGCCTGTTAGAGCTTACCCGGTTAAGGGATTTCATTTCTATTGTATTTGTTAGAAAACAACAGGTTTTCTTGATCTGTCTGCGTAGCACTACATTTTTTTTATCAGATCCTTCTAAGCTTCAAGCTGCCTTCACTCAAAGTGAAGATCCATTCACTGGTTAGGCAACTACACACTCAACAGGTTTCGATCAATCTTGCCAACCACCTTTACAAACAACTTCATCAACCTTAAATACAAATCAGTTAGGTTGGTAACACAACAAAAACCTAATTCTCATCATCGAGATTACAAACAAGTTGGTACAATCTTGACCATTAGAAATCATGACAACCTCTTCACATTCTTCAAGAAAATTCCAATTGCTCCATGATCACCACTTCATTGGACTTTGTAACTCATCACATGT